>NC_053441.1:28085833-28199072 GCF_007990345.1 Gossypium hirsutum
ACCAGACTTCAAAATTAACACTTTCATAAAGGCAGGGTGTGCCATGATAAATAGGTAAATATTACAAAACAGATTATCAAACTTTAAAGAGAGAAGGATAAAACTATTACGCAAAAAAAAAAATCCTATAGAAGGAGATAGAGTGACAAGGTCAATAAGTTTACAATCAGGAATAACTCTATCAGATTAATTGAAGCTAAACTATGCTAGTATTTATGGAGAAAATGTTCAATGAGACTGACATAAAATATGACCTACCCATGACTATACCATTACAGCATTAGATAGTGAAACAGCCCATATATATGTTGAGATTCCCCTAGACAAGCAAAAGATATACTTGGCGATAGATTATGCAATACAAGATTTGATTTGCTATTAGAATTATATTAGTTGAATTTGGCACTTCTGACTACAGTATTTCGTTAAGCATTTATGCCATCTCCGAATCATAGTACAAAACAAATCATGAAAAAAAATATATATATATATAAGAAAAACATATTGGACTGTCCAACAAAAGAAGCCAAACACACAACACAAATAATCCCTAAAAAAGCATGCATAAAAAGAAACCTTGTAATTCACATGAATTTGGTTCGTAAAAATACATTAAGGCCTAAAATAATGAGAATCCCATTAATCAAAGGGTGAGAAAGGTCAACCGAAGCATTACTTGTCAAAAATGATAGCCAAAACCATAAGTCCAAAGAACGCATGAAACAAGAACATTAGCTAAGAACCATTCATGATCCATATATATAAACCCATACTCTCCAAATTCTCAAATGCATACCTTCCAACTCTCAATTTCTTTCAAATTCTAACCTCCCCATAATTTTTTTTCACGTTCCAACTATTTAAAATCCTTGCTTCGGGTTCCTAGTAAACTCCATTCAGAAGCACCCAAAACATAAGGGGGAAAAAGTAAACTTCATCATTAAGATAATAAATAAATAAAAAAAACACTTCTATAAAACAATCATAATGCCCATGAAAAGAAAAGGAAAAAAACCAACCAAAGAAGAAAAAAAACTCGTATAAACAAAAAATATAATTTCTTTAAACAACGAAAAGATTTACTTCTTCTAAAAAAGTTCCAAACTTGCAACTTCCTACTGCAATTTGAAAAGTACCCCAGCTCAAACTCACTTTAAAAAGGCTCAAAAAAATAGTTTGATGGAAAAAGGAAATAATTCCACAAACCTTTTGGCTCTCTTTGGGTCAATAGTCCACAATTCAGCAAGCTTATCAGGTGACATAGCTTTCTTAGCTTCAATCGACTCCATTAACGAGCACCCATCAATCGAATTACTATACCTATGCCTTCCTTTCCCTCCTCCATTATTCTTCTCTCCCTTCCCCGACACGCCACTCATTTCCTCTCCCTCCGGGTTCCGACCCGAACCACCACTGGAAGACCCGGCAGCCCCTCCTCCATCTTCCGACCCCTTGGATGATCCACCCAGCTTCTCAATATCCACGTAAGTGCAAAACAAGTCGTCTTCGGATCCTAACCCTTCGAAGGGGTCGGAGACGAGATCCAAGTCGTCAGGGATCCGAAACTGGACTTCGGAATGGGCTCGCCTGTGATAAGAGCCTCGAAATGAGGTTGGGTTGGGGAAGGAGGGCGTGGTTTGAGTGGTGGAGGATGATGCATTGGAGGGGAATGGTCGATCGGGGTTGGGGTCTAGACTTGGCGGGTCCTGCATTTTTGGTGTTCCCATTTTAGATTTCAGATCTCAGAGGAGAAACGTGAGAGGAAAATATCGCTGACTGTTGAAATCTTTTCCTCTTCAGCTTTCTTCTTTCGGTCTCTGCCCCAAAGAAAACATTAAAGAATGTCTCTAAAACGATGGGAATTCGCAAATTATATGATTGTTTACATTTGAATTATATAAAATAACCAACAAAAATCGATTTTATTCCCTTTAACTCCATTTGGTTTAAATATTACATCCTTACAATTGAAGTTAAGTAAGTTGTCATTATTATATATAAGAAAAATGTCCCTAACTTTTAATTTTAATCACTCAATTCCCCTTCTCCATTCACTCTTAATTTACCAATAACATATATTTGATACTACACTCCCAACATCAACTTTAAAATTTCATTACAAAATAAATAAAGATGATCAAACCAAACATGTATAGCATAATTTGTTTTCCGGCCAAATGGTTTCTTGGTATGGTTTCCTTATATGCTTTCCTCCTTCAAAGGTATTCTCAATTCAGGTGAGTTCACAAACATTCTTAGTATTATAGTGATAATAATACGACGAAAACTGCACAGGTATGTCATAAATTGGATGATCTATTAATCAAAAAAACATAAATTGAATTGTGTTATTGTCATGTTCATCATCTTCAACTTACTTTCGAAACGAGGATCATCAGCAAAAATAAAATAGACAAAAGAACATGGACTTACTTTATTCATGGTCAAATGAAGAGAAGAAAAGAATCATACAGTGGAAAGTTGTGTAACTGGATAATGGGGTTTTAAGCTCTCTCTCTTTTTTTCGAGAAAACTTTTCAAAACTTTTTTATAATTTTAATTATATTTTTAAAAAATTATTTTTATAATTTTAAGAAATAAATCAATTATGGATTTTCATATTTTTTTTAGATTTTTTTTTTGCTGTTAAAAAGATTCTAAAAAGTAACAAATTGATATTTTAGTTATAGTTTAAGGACCAAATTAATTATTAAGCCTACGAGAAAATATGTCATGTCATCGATCTATTAGTGTTCATTTCTTTTCATAGTTAAATGATCAAAATAAAAATATACTAATAATTGAATGACTAATACTGTAACTTACCCAAATATATTTGAAGAACAATGACTTAACGGTCTATGTTGACATCCGCTAACAAGTTAACGAATGAGTGATTTAAATAATCAATTTCGAATAGTTGAGTGGCCAACTTGTAACATTTTATAATTAATATATACTTATCTATTATTACAATGCACAAATGAACACATTAATGTTTGAAATATGTTCAAAGGTAGACCAAAATATGATGTGATAAAACTAAAGTCTCAAAGGTTTAAGACATCAACTTGTACATGAATCATCTATACCATAATTAAAACATTCTAATTGAATCAATGTCTTATATTCAGTACAGAAAATTTTATATAAATTTAATAAAGTAAAATTTAAACTTAAACCATTATAATTTTTATACTTTAATTAAAGCTATATTTGGGTTTATATTTTTTATAAATTTGTAATAAATAATTTATTTTTCACATAATTTGTTCATTATCGATAACTTGTGGGCGAAATGAAATTTTTTTTTGTTAAAAATATCTTGAAGATCTCTATATAATAGAGATTGGATCAATTTAATCTTCATATTATTAAAGAGAATTAAAGAAGTTCAGATCATATAGTGTTAACATTTATTATATTATAAAATGTCTTGAAAATCTTTTTTCTCAATTACAGTTTAATTCTAAACAAAAGATTTCATTTACAGAACTATAAAAATTTTAAAAATATTAATTTTGTTAAATAATAAATGATATTTTAAAGACAATAGATTTTAATTTTATTTCAATTTAATTTAGTTTGAATCTTTTTTAATAGTATAAGAAGCAAAATAATCTATTTAAGTCCTTCGCCCGTCATTTTTATACGTACAATGTTGATTGCTTCTGCTTAGCTTTTACCTAAAAAAGCTGTCGACATTATTGTGAAAATGTAGAGGGGGCATAAACCCATGCTAAACAAAGGTTTAGAGTGGAATTTGACATGTGGACCTCTTGATTTTCTTTGTAGGTCATTGCCCACGTGATCTCCATGTGCCTCACTCGTTTCTTTCATATCCATCGTAGCTTTGGTTGTTCTTTTGGACCATTCTCAGCAACTACTGCAACTTCACCTTCATGATTTCATGGAAATATAAGCCTCATATCTTATATATGAAGAAGAGATTCATATCATACCCTTCTAGGGTTTTTAACAAAATAATGCTTTAAAGGTTTTCTTTAAAAACTTAAGTAATTCATAATTACTTAAAATATAAATAAGTTACGGGAAAGTTTTCAAGAAATTAAATAATTACTTAAACTATGAAACCATTTCTTAAAACATAAGTAATTCATAGTATATAAAAGAATTACTTAAAAATACGAGGTTTTTAAAAAAAATTAAGTCACTTTTAAAACATAAAAGAAGTACGTAAAAATATTTTTTTCCAGTATGGTGTTTGTATTTAGCAAAAGTTATACATTTAATATCTAGAAGTAATGGTGTCAACTTTTTAATATTTAATTGTGAAAATTCATAATTAACTAATAATATTTACAAATAACTTTCATTAAATTAACCCAAAAAACAACAACCACCATACTAAATTTAATAAATTGAAAAGTCAAACCTAATAATATTAACCATTAAAATTTCATAAAATCATTATCTTTGAATATAAAAAGTTAAATATTGAATGTTAATATTGTTACCTTTACATAAAAAAATATATAACTGGCATTAAATGCATATACATTTTAAATAAAAAATATCACATTAAAAAATTATCAAAATTATTAAATCTTATGTAATTTATAATACAGAAAAATATAAGCCGGTAAAAGGCTAAAACACCCGGAATTCACTTGAGATTTTGGTGCTTATAAAAGTCATAATCGGTGTCATCAGTTTGATATACCACTTGCAATCTCTTTCCAGGGCAAATTTTATGTATAACATCGTTACAGCATGTTATTTTGACTGCAAGCGAAGAATTTCTAATTATTTTAGATAGGGCTAACCCTTCGATCAAATTGAATGAAAATATTTTAAATTAATTGAGTTGATAGTTTTATTTTATCATCTTAATTTGATTTGATTTTTTTTTCAAATCAAATTGAGAAAAATGAAATCTAAGTCTAATCAAATGAAATTATTTGAGTTAAGTTAAAAAATAAAACATGTCAAACTAAAATCTTATTACAATATAACTAACTTCATGTTAGAGCACGTAAATTTGAAATCATATATATTTGAAAATTCTTCCAAAGCAAAATAAGAGAAAAAATAAGATACTTCACTATGATAATCTTGAATCATTAATTTACTTATTTAGATTCTAAAATTATCATATTAGAATTTTTAAAA
Source organism: Gossypium hirsutum (assembly GCF_007990345.1). Taxonomy (NCBI): domain Eukaryota; kingdom Viridiplantae; phylum Streptophyta; class Magnoliopsida; order Malvales; family Malvaceae; genus Gossypium; species Gossypium hirsutum. The sequence goes on from NC_053441.1 coordinate 28,090,967, forward strand.
TTTTTCTTATATATTCTTTAGAATTTTTTTAGAATTATTCTTGTGTAGCTTTAGCTTTCTTAGGTTTTCTCTTAGTTTTCTCTTCTAATTTTCAAGGGTTTTCTTTTTTCTTCATTTTCCATAGTTGCACAAGTTATTTTTTTTCTGCATTTTCTTCTTGCTCTTAGTGTTCTTGTAGTTAGTTAAGTTAGTTAACACTGTAACTTAGATTTATTTGCACCTTTTACTTTGGTTGTAATGACATTTTCAATTTTAGTTTAATGCATTTCAGTTTCTTTTTTTACATTAATGTGTTAAAGCTTGCTCATTTTATGTTTCTTGCTTTAGACTTTCATGTAATATGCTTCTCCTTAGATTTCCTTTAAGTTCTCTTGCATAAAAATCCAAACTTTTATATTTTTCTTATGTTTTTCTTCAATGGCTTCCATGTTCTGCACTTTCATGTTCATTAGCTTTATTATTAGTACGGGTAACTAAACTTTTAAGGGGGTTGGTTGATGGAGATGTGGTGAGCTGATTTTTGGATGAGGGACCAAATTGTAATAAATTAGACTAATTTGAATGAACCTAAAAACTTAGGATTGACGACCCTAAGGAAATATCTAAGCAAGTGAGACCAAGAGGAGATCTTGTTGAGCACCAATTCATTAGTCTTGGGTTAGCCGGTGAGATCGAGAGATAAACCGAATTAATTTGTCTAACTTGGTAAAATTGAGATCAAGAAGTAAAATGGAACCATTTTAAGAGTTTAAGTAATTTGGATCCCTAATTTGAGAATGAGTAAACCACATTGAGATCAATCAACCACCTTTTGTTATTTATTTTTTAATTTCATAATTTCACATTTGTTACAATTTAGTCCTTGGTAGTTAGATCGTAGATTAGTTTAACCATTCTTGACTCTATTATTTGCTGTAATATAATTTATAAGTTATTAGCTAGTTAGACTCTCTATTTTGCATGCTCGTTCGTAGAAATTGTTTAATCTCCAACTCTCTTGGGTTCGATCCTCAGAGTACTCTTATACCCCGTTGTACAAATATATTACAATTGACTTGTCACACTTGCAGGCACCACACCTATTAGTTTTATTCGATCCTTGTCTATCTGTTGATTTCTTCCTCTCCCCCTGTCTTTCATGAGAGCGAATAGGAGAGGAAGGCGGTCAACTTATCAACAAGAGGAGTTGTAGCTCATAGAACAACAACTTTCTTTTCCACGAAACCTAGATGACGTTTCTCCAGTGCTCGATAAATCTTTAACATGAGTTGCAACCTCATGTTTCACACGAGCATCAATCAAATGTTGATTTTCATTGCTCAAATGTGCTCGATCCTTCCTTACCCAAATCTATCTATGTTGTGGTCTTATTGTTCCATGCATTCTTCTAATAGGTTTTGCAGTCGAGTTGAACTTCTTCCAATCTCGCATCATTTTATAACAAAGGGGTCTGATATGTCCATCTTTCCCACAATAATGGCATGCAATCTTTCTAAAGTTTTTATTCCCTGCCTCATGACGAAAAGAAGAACTCACATCTTTAGCTCTAACAAAAATTGGATGAGCGGTAGTTTCCTTACCTTTATTGATGTAACCAACTCTTCTATGGCTTGGTTCAGTTCTCTTTGAAGCCAAAATCTTATCAAGCTTCTCACTTTGGCCTCCAAACTACTTCAAGACAAAATTTGCATCATCTACTCACTCTAGGTTGCTTTCAAAGCATCATCCTTTTCTTGGACCACTATTTCAAGCTTTTTTTTTCTCATTTAAGGAGAATAATTTATTCCCTTAAGGAATCATTCAATTGGCACAATTTCTCTATTTTATTTAAACATCCCTCAAAGATTTAAAAGGAACACCGTCATTATCCGAATCTTCTTCAGAATTTGTTGGAATATGGTTTGGAACAGTAGTAATAAAAACAATATAGTTGCTTACATATTTATCTACATAAGAACTTCCTTTATCACTCCAAGTGATTGTGGGTGACTTCTCTTTCTTCTTAGTATTAACACATTCTGATTGTAAGTGACCAAATCTCTTACATTCGTAACAGTAAACATCTTTTTTTTTCCTATCTCACTGTATCTACTTTAGTTCCCTTCTTAACGAACCTCTTCATGCTTTTGGTGAGCAAGGCTAATTGCTTTTAAATCTCATCAATATTCTCCATTGTTTGTTTCCCTGTTGGGATAGCCTTTTTAGCATTGAATGCTACGTTCTTTAGCAAATCCATTTTTTCACATTTTTCTTCCTCTATATTCAGCTCAAAGGTTTGAAGTAAACCTATTAACTTGTCCAACTGGGGAGCAGTAATATCTTTGGCCTCCTCTATTTTCGTGACTTAGTGATGAATCGTTCTAGTAAAGATCTCAACATTTTGCGTACCAATTTATCATTAGAAAAATGTTCACCAAGATAGAAAGCCTCATTAGAAATCTCACATAATATTGCATAAAACTCAGAGATATTTTCATATTCAAACATTTTCAAATTTTCGAACTTGGTTGTTAAAATATAATGTTTTGACATACGTACAACATCATTTCCTTCATGTTGGTTTTTCAAGATTGTACATGCCTGCTTAGCACATTTGCATACAAAAATGACTTTAAGTTGGTCTAAGTCAACTTTATTGAAAATTACATTTAGAGCTTGTAAATTTCCATAAAAAGCAATAGGGGTCGAGTAACCTTCCTTCATGGATTCCTCAATCATAAATCGAACAAAGGATCACCTTTAAATAACATTTAAAGCCTGCTTTGATACCAATTGAAAAATAATTTGTTTGCCAATATGATAAATCAACTTTGATTAACGTTAATAAATAGAATATACTATCTTTTTATTGGTAAGATCATACCTATTATCAAAAATCAATCTTGAACCTAACGAATCATTTCTTTTTCTAATATAAAAAATATGAGATTTCACTAAGTCGATTTTTAAGAAATATTGAATTAGACCATTTGTCCTTACTTAAACAAAGGAAGCACAAACCTCTTCGACTGAAGAACTTTTGTTGTCTTAGCCCCAACTCAACACTAAACAAGTTCAAACTAGCTGAATACTTGTGTAAAAAATTCTCCAAGTTGGTTTGCCATTTCCATAAAGGATATAATTGGCAACTCGAAATTGCATATGATCTTTTTCCTGAAATGGGTTTTGGGGGAAGAGTGTTGCTAAATTTAGACTGTCTGATATTTCATATGGAGTTACAGGCAATAGGCAATGAAAAAAATAAGAGCAAAAGAATTGACATGATCAATATTTATTAACGTAGTTCAAACACAATGGTCTTATGTTTGTAGAGCCTCACCCAGTAAATAATTTATTACAACAATTGTTCGAATCACCTATTAGCTTAAGCCCAATCTACCCTTACACAAAGAAGTAATTGCAACCTTAATACCAAAACCCATTTGTTACAAATCACTCACACAAATACCTCACAATTCAACCAATAAACTTTCCAAAGAATACCTAAAAGAGTGTCACAAAATAACCACAAGAACACAACAAAATTGTTGACAAATACACTCCAAAAACTACTCTTGATGTGCAACACAAAACAACTTATTTATAGGCCTCTTCAAGTGGTCAATCGATAATGTTTTGAAAGGCTTTAAACTTCTATTTAAAAGTTAAAATTATCCCATTAATTTTCTAGAGTATTTATCACTAAGCTTTCATAAATCAATCTTCCAACTGCTCTAAAACTTTCTTGAATAAATATGATATTTATCTCTAAAAAAAGAATTTTAATAATGAGACTTTCATGTTTATCCAATCACCTCAAGCAATTCAGTTGGGAGTCTTAGTACCCTAGTCTGCCCATGCTTCTAATTTTGTCAAATATGCCACAATCAAGTGAACCAAACTCAACACAAACGATATCTATTCAAGGCCCAAGTCATTGACCCAAGTAGAGAAACAATTTCATTATAACAAGACCTGGAACCAACAACAACTTTCTTAATAGTAACCATCCCTCAAAAGTAAAAGGCACAAAATGTTGCACCACAAATCCTCTATTTTTCTCTTTTTAATATTTTTTCTTCAACTAGAAATTTCTAAATTTAAACCTAAAAAAGAAATGAGTCTGTCACATAAGACAAAATAGAAAGCTCAAATCATAGTTACCATGGCATAAAAAAGAACCGATAACCACATATACTTATTGAATAAGGGCCAATTTGACAAATAAAAAATGCAAACGTTGAGGACTAAATATATCATTATGCCCTATTTTTTGTTTATTTTTCAACGTCATGTTATTGTTTATTAACGATGTATGAGACTCATACACCAATCATGTATCACATATTCACCATTTATATAACACATCTAATGATAGACATAAGTTTTTTTGTTTTTGTAAACTCACATACCACCGACAATGGCAAATCATTGCCACACATACTATTAGTAGCAATGACGAATCTAAAATTCTTTTTAGTAGGAGCTGAAATTTAATTATACATTCTTGAGAGAGAAGGCTATCATGTATTAATTTATAATTTTATTATTTTTGAAGGGGCTAAATAGAATTTTATTATTTTAAGGGGTTAAAGTGTAATTTCACTACATATTAATTTATAATTTCTTTATTTATAAGAGAACTCAATTGAATTTTTTTTTATTTTGAGGTGCCAAAGCCTCTACCTTCGCCCCTCGAATTCACCTTGGACTTGTAGACAATTCTAACAATTTGATCCCATGAGGTGGAAATAGGGATTAACACTTTTAACCAACCAAACTTTGGGTTAAAATTTACCAAGGAATGTAAAGAGTTAAACTCATTTGTGAAATATCCTTTTGTAAGATAATAGTACGATGCTTTGGATAATAAATTCAAATTGCTTTCATCAAATTATGCTTTCTGTGCTTTGGCCAATATCTATTGAAATCATATAAGTGATGAATTAGACTAATCTAAACATATATTATTTTAATTAAAATGAATATCACTCAATTTTATCTTATAAAAAATAAATTATTTTAATTATAATATATAAATATTAATATAATTTATATTTTCATTTTAATTAATAAAAAATTTACCAAAATATTTTTTTAGAAATTCTACTAATAATCAAATAGCATATTAAATTAAAGAAGATTTGAGGATTTTTTACAAAATTATTATAAAAAAATAAAAATAACCAAAATATTATAATTTTTTTATTTACCAAAATAAAAAAACAGAAAAAAGAACCTACAAAAAGCCTGCATCGAATTGACAACACCCTGGTCAGGCCAAGGTGATTGGCGGCACCAAAGGTGCCAAAGCCATTGGTGGCACCAAGCTTATAATAGGGCCGGTCGGTGGTTGGGGGGAGAAGGAGAGGGAAAGAAAGAAAGAAAGAAAGAAAGAAAGAAAGGAAGGAAGGAAGGAAGGAGAGGAGAGGAAAGAAGAAAAAGAAGGAAAGAAAAGGAAAGGAGAAGAGAAAAAAAAAGAAAGAAGAAGAAGAGGAAAGAAGAAAGAAAAAAAAGGAAAGAAAAGGAAAGGAGAAGAGAAAAAAAAAAGAAGAGGGAAGGAAGGAAGGGAAAAAAAGAAAAAAAAGGTAATTTTTATTATAAATTTAATTTTTTTGTAATATTTGTGTGTTAAAAATTTATGTTATGTAATGTACATTATACGTATTTTATTATTTTATTTAGCATATATATTTTATGAAATATATTTAGAATGAAAAATTCATGGCATGTACATTGTATGTTGATTAGAGATTTTTTTTTATGAAATTTACTTAGGATGTTGAAATTAGTTGTTTTAGGAAAATAGTATTAAAAGTAAAATGATAAAGAAATATGTTTAAGAAAACATAAAATACGAAAAGAAAAAACAAAAATTGTATATTCACCGAAAATAATAAAATGCGAAAAAAATTGTATATATAATAAATTTCAAACATAATGCATTGAAATAATGTAAAATTATAAAATTAAAAATTACGATATTTTTTAAAATAATAAAATACGGATAAAAAAATAAGAACAAATGGCCGAAGTAAGAGTATTAGTAAATTTTTTAAAAATTCAAAAATAATTAATACAAATTATTGAAACAAAATGTACTGAAATAATATAAAATAATAAAATACAAAAATAATATGGTTTTATTGAAAGTAATAAAAATCGAGAAAATAATACGAATAAAGGGCAGGGAAAAGGGTTTTTTGGGTTTTTTACCAAAATATTACAAAAAAATAAAAAAAATACCAAAATGTCGAAACCGCTTTTTGAAAAAACAAAAATTTCAGTTGTCGACTTTAAAAATAAAAATTGGAGTCGCCACCGATCCTTTATTAAGGTGTGATCGGCCCACCTTAAAAATTATTTTGGTCTACGAGTTTTAAGAAAATGAGTTCGGGAGTCAGTTACGCGCGAGGAAGGGTTAGCACCCTCGCAACGCCCAAAATCGGTACCAAGTCGATTATTTAATGTCTTAGTGTCGAATTTTTTTTTTAAATTAGCTTGAATGATGAAATTTGCAAAAGGATAACAAATTGTTCAAGTCATGTAAAGAAATCGAGTCACAATATGTTAAGGTACAATTCCTCATAATCCTCGAACTTTGAATATCACTTTTTATTTTATGCGAAAATCTTCATTTCGAGAAGGTAACATGCCACACCCAATACGTTAGGGCACGACAAATTAAGTTCCCAAAAATGATTTTTGGTGCTCGTGTATTTAAAATAAAGAATATCCTCGGTAATTTGAAATCAGCAAAGAAAATCAGAACCCAATACGTTAGGGCTCAATTTTCCTCGAAAATTCCAAAACCTTGAATATTGGTTTTTATTCACAAAAACTCATGAATTGAGAAAAATTAATTTTAAGGCTTTGATAAAACCCCAAAAAAATAATTTCTAAAAGGTATGTTGAAAACCTCAATGTTCAATTATGTGGCAGATACTTTAATTTAAAGCATATATGAATAAATATTTATAAATACATATACAAGTACAGTAAGCAAATTTGCAGATATGTATACACATATATTTAACACACATATGATAATACTTATAAAAAGATGGAATGCAATATATATAAAAAATGCATGTATGAGTGAATATGAAAATTGTAAAAAAATAAAAAAAAAAATGTACATACGTTAATGCACATAGAAGTGTACAAATAAAAAACAAAATTTATAATAATTTCTAAAAACATGTATATGTAAAAAAATGCATATGAATTAGAAAATGTAGGCATATACACGTATATATCTACATATTTATTTATAAAAACTATGGGAGCAGAATATATAAAAATATATGACATATGTGTATATAAGAATTAAAATATGTATGCATATATGTATCTATTTTAAAAACGTATAAGTATATATATGGAATATAAAGTATGAGAAAGTTAAAAAAAACTGTAAAAAAAAGGTTTAAAAAAATGTATGAATGCATGTGTTCATGAAAACTTAAAAAACATATATGTATTAATTAAGCATTAAGATAGGCGTATATAATAATAATAATATTATTAATAATAACAATAAATAGGATAAAATAAAAAATGATATAGCATAATTATGATAAAAACAAAAAATTGGATTAAATTGAGTTAAAAACGAAGCAATGGGGCGAATTTAGAATAAAATTTTAAAAAAGGGGCCCACTCGAATGCGCGCGTAACAATGGAGGACCAAAAGGGAAATTATCCCATCATTCCAATGCGCTGCGCAGCGAGGGACCCAATTGAAACAAAAAAGAAATATGCGGCCTAAATTTCAAAAAAAAAACAAAAGGGGCTTGACTGAAGCGCGTCGCAGCCAGCAGGGACCATTCGCGCAAATCTCCCATTCGGCCAGAACGCGCGGATCCTCCCCTCCGGGTCGGGTCACCGCGCGGGCCAAAGCCTGGATAAAACGACGTCGTTTTAATCTGCTATTTAAAGCAGTTTTTTTCCATTAAAACCATTTGAAACCAAATAAAAGAAAAAAATTTTAAAAAAACTGTAGGCCTTCTGCTAGGGTTTTCTTCTGGCCCCTCCTTACACCACCGCCGCAATCGGTCTCCGCCGCGTTTTCGCCGATCGGAGATGCGGCGCGATGGGCTCCGAAGGTAAGTTTCTTTCCTTTGTTTTTGATAAAAGAAAAAAAAGTAAAATAAAATAGACTGAGAAAATAAAACGCAAATCACCTTAAAAAAACACTTTGTATTCAAGATTGTCTCTGTATTTTCCTATTTCTTTGCCTTTTTTTCCCCTCTTCACAGATTTCCAAAGGCTTTTATAGCCCGAAAAAGATCAACTACAAGTGCTATGTTTACTGTTTTCTCTCATTCGGACTCTTTTGAGTCTATTTTTTGCAGGTGTCGTGCGCGCGAACGGCGCGCGTGGAGAGGTCGGCCTCGAGACGTGCGGCGCTTGGGACGTCTGCTGGAGGCGCGGAAGCTGCTGTGGCTAGGGCGTATAGTGCTAGGGTTTTTTGTTTAATTTTGCAATGTTGGGCTAGTTCAATTGGGCCTACGTATGTTTTTAAATTTGGGCTATGCTTTACAAGGGCTTGGGCCAGTTGGGCCTTATTATACAAAATATTATAAACTTTTTTTTATTTACCAAAATAATAAAGGAAAAAAAAGAGGGTGATGGAGGGGAATAAAAATGCGGCAGCAATGAAGAGGAATAAAAAGGCGGCACCAATTTGTGGCTAATTGCCGTTTAAGCCCTCCTTACTTATTATTTTCTTTTATTCCCAATCAACACACTAAATTAATAAATTTCAAACATTATGTACTGAAATAATGTAAAATTATAAAAGACTAAGTTTATGATATTTTTTAAAATAATAAAATGCGGAGAAAAAAATACGAACAAATGGCGGAAGTAAAAGTGTATTATTAACTTTTTATAAAATTCAGAAATAATTAATACAAAATATTTCAAAGAAAATATACTGAAATAATATAAAATAATAAAATACGAAAATAATATATTTTTATTGAAAGTAATAAAAATCGAGAAAATAATACGAGCAAAAGGCAGGGGTAAGGGTTATTTTCTTACACCAAATTAATTTAAATAACACACTAAATTAATAAATTTCAAACATTATGCACTGAAATTAGGGGTGAGTAAAACTCGATTCGACTCGAAAAAATCGAAAAAAATAGAATTTTGAGTTAAACGAATCGAGTTATTCGAGTTAATCGAGTTATTCGAGTTATTCGAATCAACTCGAATTTTTTTTCGAATTTCGAGTTCGAATCGAGTTGAGTTTTCGAATTCGAATTCGAATAATTCGAATATCAAACTATAATATTTTACATTTTTACCCCAAACTCCCAAACCTTTTTACTTTTCCTTCAAAACTTTTACTCCTTCCCATTTTCCTCCAAAAACTTTTACTTCTCTCCCCTTCCAACCCCCCAATCTACCCAAAATCCATTTCCCACCAAAATTTTACTCTTCCATTTATTTTTTCTCAAAATTTTACTCCCCAAAACCCTCAAAACCTTTTATTTCCCCCCAAAATTTTTACTCCCTCCCAGTTTTCCCCTAAAACTTTTATTCCCTTCCCATCCCACCTCCCATCTATCCCAAACTAGACCTGTCCATGGGCTGGGCCGGGTTCGAGTCGGGCCCGGAAAAAATTCGTGGCCCGCCTCCTAGGCCCGGGCTCGGCCCGGCCCGAAATATGGGCCTGAAATTTTGCCCAAGCCCGGCCCGGGAAAAATATCATAAGCCCGAGCCCGGCCTGGCCCATTTTTAATAAACATTAAAAAATTATTTTAAAAATAAAAAAATAAAAATATTTTAAAAGTGTTTTAAAAATAAAAATAAAAATATATATTTATTATATTCGGGCCGGGCCGGGTCGGGCCCGGGCCAAAAAAGTGGTGCCTGAGGCCCGACCCGTTTTTTAAACGGGCCTCGTTTTTTTGCCCAAGCCCATATTTCGGGCCTATATTTTTACCCGAACCCGGCCGGCCCGGGCCACCCAGCCCATGGACAGGTCTATCCCAAACCCTCCCCCCTCTATTTTTTTAATATTTTCCCTCCAAAATTTTACTCCCCCTATTTACTTTCCCTCAAACTTTTATTTCCCAAAACTTTTTATTTTTCCCCTGAACTTTTACTTCACATCCTTTACTCTCAAATAAAAAATCAAAATTATCCAAAAAAAATCACTAAACATAAATAGTAATAATTTTATTTACATCTACTATTTATATTATTAAATTAAATTTCATATTTTATATTATTTATATAATTGAATTGTTTAGTCATATTGAATATTTATATTAAAATTGAATTATTAATTATGCCATAAAATATTCGTTTTAAAATTTTATATTGGTATCAATTTCACATTTTATTTTTAAAATAACTTTTATTAAAAAATCATATTTTTACATTTAATATATTTTTAATTCTAAAATACGTAGTGACAAGAATCTGAAGATAATTGAAACAACTAAGCAAGCAAAGAAGCTAACCAGTATATAAAAAATTAATAAATAAATTATGAATTGATGAAAGTTAATAAAAAATTTGATTAAGGTGGACAAATTTTATTACGATGGGTGACAATGGTTACAAGGACCCAAAATTATTTTTTAAAATTTAACTCGAACAAATATATTCGATTTGATTCGATTCGAATTCCATCTCACTCGACTCGATTCGAGAAAACTTCAAATAAAGTTAGGATGATAAAATGAGATTTAAAAACTCGATTAACTCAAAAATTTTCGATTCGATTTGATCGAATGCCCACCCCTAACTGAAATAATGTAAAATTATAAAATTAGAAATTATGATATTTTTTAAAGAAATAAAATACGGAGAAAAAAATACGAATAAATGGCCGAAGTAAAATTTTTTTTACTAACTTTTTTTTCAACTTGCAGGCATCGCAATGGCTCGATTGATTGGAAGCGATAGACACATATCTGATGCGGCTAATAACGCGGTATGATTTATTATTTGTTAATCACGAGTTCTATTTATTTAAAAATGATATACGCAGTATATACAAATAAATCATGTTATCGTAATATTTTTTCTGTAATTTAACACTATCAGGACTCGTTCCGAGTATTAAGGGGCCTTGTGAGTGTTTTAAAGAAAGCTCCGGATGCACGATTGATGACGTACTTGGAGCTAGCCAGATTTGGGTCAGTAGCATTGATCCGGTCCTCCGACTTGCGTTTTGATTTATTATCTGCGCTAGTGGAGCGGTGGCGCCCGGAGACCCACACTTTTCATTTTCCGTGCGGGGAGTGCACTGTGACCTTGGAGGATGTTGCATTGCAGCTTGGGCTCCCAATTGACGGGAGTCCCGTAACGGGAGTATCTTCATTTACCGATCTGACTGCACTTTGTTATCAACTCCTAGGAGACTCGCTAGGGGACGGTGAGTCATATTTTTCCGGCATAAAATTTACATGGCTGAAAGCCAAAATTAGACAATTATTAGCGACTGCCACTGAAGGTGAGTTGATGTGCGCTGCTCGAGCGTACATCATGCATATGGTAGGGGCAGTACTCATGCCTGATGCAAACGGCGATAATGTGCATTTGATGTACTTGCCCCTGTTAGCTGATTTGCCCACTGCTAGGTCGTATAGCTGAGGTTCCGCCGTTCTAGCAATATTGTATCGGGAGCTTTGTCGGGCGACAAACCCGGATGTTGTAGACATGGGCGGATGCCTCATACTGCTGCAGTCCTGGACACTTTATCGGCTGCCGTTTTTGGCATCCGTTAGTCACCAACCGTATGTGTATCCACTGCTGAACAGGTGATAAAATATAAATTGTCATTATTTGTAGTTATAATATATTGACTAATGTTACCAATCCTAAACCCTATATTATTTTTTGTAGGTGGAGTGTTCGTCCAGGTATCGGGAAGTCGTATAATGTCCCGATATACCGCCTCATGATTGAACAGCATGCCCGGGAAGGGGTAAGCTGCTATTCTAATATTCATGACATCTATTCTATTTCTATATCTTACTCACATGTTATGGCTCTAACTCGTTACAATGTTATTAAGCATGCAGTTTATATGGATGCCATACCGTAGGCCAGAAATTACAAATGTTGTACTGCCGTCCGCATATGTTGATTCCCACATATGGTGCACTAACGCACCAATTATCAATTTCAACGTAGTTTAGTGGTATCACGGAGATCGAGTGTTACGACAGTTTGGTTGCATCCAACCTATCCCGGATCTGCCGTGCCAGGTGGGGGTAGTTCAAGGCATGACTAAGCGAGGAAAATTTCAAATGGATTGTGGAATTAAACACCAGAAATTTGTGGCACGTGGAACGATCGATTGCATCGAATACCTCAGATGGTTATGGCTACCGACCCGCAACCATATCAGAGTGTATACAATGCTACTATAGTTGCAGGAAGCCATATATACTTGGAGGCCAGTCGACTGTAATCCCCCCGCACGTGCAGCAACTTGGGGGATCAGACACAGCAAGCCCGATGGATCCGAATCCGATGGCATATTATCCTCCGCGACCAACAGAGCCCGAGCAGGAGCCCCAGCCAGATCCCAAACAATTACAGTCAAATGTGGATTCACATGGCTATCGTCTGGATTTAGCCAGCGGTGACTATTTTCCGAGCTTCGCAAGGGGCGAATACGCCTACAATTTTGAACTGTTTGGATCCTACCCGTCGCAATACGGCATTCCCGCCCCGTCCGACCCGTATCCGCAGCATTATGGGACTCATTCCGGTTCAAGTTCGTCGGCAGCGAACGAGCCATAGGATTTTTCCTCTATGTTTGCCACACCCCCATCTGCATCGAATGATGATGTTGGTCGTCGCCCAGAACGTGATCGTCGACCTCTGAATAGGTATACCCCTAGGACAACACCATCAAACCATCAATTTTAGGGGTTTAATGCACTTTTTGTATAAATTTAATATTTCTAATTTAATATTTGCTTACTTCTGAAATTTTTTGTATAAATTTAATTATTCTATTTTTTCATTATATTAAAGCTGAATCCAATTATGAATGCCTCTATTTTCGATATAATTTTAATAATTCCAAATGCGCACATGGTATTTTATAACTTAATTTGGATACAATTTAAGCATAAGCATAAGCCGAATAATAAAAATTATTTCAAATGAATTATACTTTTTATAACAATATACATAAAAAAATTTACAGCATTAGGTCAATTTCGACCCGATCCGGATGACTGTCCAACATGAAAGTTTCGGTCAGGGCATTTATTCCGACTATGACCACTTAACCTGCATATTCCACAACGCTTTCTGTCAGATTTCTCCCTAATGTCCATATCATTACGGATTCTGCTTGACTGCGGACGACCCCTTGGATTCCTCCGTAGCCCTCTGTCTAGGAGAAGCTCGAAAGTCATCGGCGGCACCTCCCACTTAGATAGGTCGGACAGGACGGGGAACTCATTCTTCCAGACACGCAATGTGCGCTCCAGCGTGTACACATCATCGACATATTGTTCAGCATCTAGGTTGACTTTAGCACACGCTGCCACGAGATGCGCACAGGGATAATGAAGTGTTTCGAACCTCATGCACTCGCACCGTCTGTTTCAGAGATCAACTCCGTAGGACCTAGTTGGTATACGAGGTTGATGACTGATGGTCCCAGTAACTTAAACGTTTCCAGTCGTCGTGAATATATTTCCACGTTTATTGACCTCGCCAACCGACGGTTTGCGACCATTACATCCCTGACATGTTCGACAAACACATGTCCCGCCTAAATCTGGTCGACTTGCTGCTGACCCATTCTTGGCATCAAAGTAGCCAGGTTGTAGAAAGTAGCAGAAAATACCGATGCAATCAAAAGATGACGTGTTTTCAACAAGACAGCGTTTATCCCCTCGACTAAGTTTGAGGTCATTTGGCAATAACGAAAGCCCTCGTTAAAACTTTGAGCCCACTGCCACGGCTCCATTGTGCCCAACCATTGTCGGAAAGATGTGTTTGTCTACTCCTCCATGTCACTCTCAAGTCGGATCATTCTTTTCCGGAAAATATGTGGCTCTAACTCGTACGCTGAATACGTATTAAGGAAAAATAAGTTCTAGTAAGTCGATAACATCAAACATTACAACTTATATTGAAAATATAATGTTATCATTTACCCATTGCCACGACTTGTCTCTTCCAGTCAGCATTCTTATAATCTTTGTGGAAGTTAGCCGCAATGTGATGGATACAGTAAACGGATCTCCACGGCACACCGGAGTGCCTAATAGCTGTAATTAAACCCTTTCCTCTATCGAAGATGATGCAAATGTTATCGTTCCTAATAACATACCTCCGCAAATTTGTGAGGAAGAATTTCCAAGACTCCATGTTCTCTTTATCTACGATAGCAAATGCTATCGGGAGCATGTTTCTGTTACCGTCTTAAGCAACTGCAATAAGTAGGATCTGTGTATATTTTCCATACAGCCAGGTCCCATCCACCTGCACAAGTGGCTTGCAGTGGGGAAATGCTCGCACACATGGATCGAACGTCCAGAACATTCGATGGAAAATCCTTTTTGCCGGCTGTAACTGGTCGTCCTGGCCGTAATATGGCATTGTCTGCAACTCAATCACAGTCCTCAGTACGTACTCTCGCATAGTTGCTATCCAACCTTGAAGCTCGTTATACGACGAATCGTAATCCCCATACAGTTGCTCCATCGCCATATGTTTAGCTATCCATGCCTTCCGATATAAGACTCGATACTGGAATCGTGCTTGCATTTCGGCAATCAGTACCGAAACTTTAATGGTCGGTATGCCCTTCACCATTGGCATGATACACGTACAGATAGTTTTCGAATCAAGTTTTCCATGATTTTCTGTCATACGTGTTGATGTGCATGTATGAGGACCAATAAATTTTCGTATCTCCCACATCTGAGAACTTCTAATGAATGCAGCTCGTACCTGCCAATTGCAGCCTTCCGCTGCCTTCAACACTCCCCAACATATATTGTCGGAGTAGACACGGAGACTTTATAATCCACCGATATATTCATGTTGTACCGTTTAATGGCATATACACACTCTTATTTACAGCTGAATCTCTGGCCTATGAATAACTCCTCATCATCAGATGTTACGGCCAGCCCGCAAGGATGAACTATTTCAGGGTACTCCGGGAACTCAACTATATACGCTGCGTCGGGGTCTATGAGCGACATGTGTGGCCCAAGATTATTGTGTATCAAAATACGCCGCATCTACTCCCCGACCGAAGAAGCGTTAATGCCTTCATCGTCAATATCATCAGGTACATCGTCTACATCGGGATCACCGTCACTATCGACCTCTTCATCCCAATGATCGCCACCACCTTCTTCTTCACCACCAACCATATCAACATCGGGTGTAATATTCAGGTCGATACCAATCCCACCCATAGTCGATTCACTATCAACGTATGATATTGGAGCCACCATCCACGGTTCTTGAGCTCCGTGTTCTTCATCAGATGCATTGATATCTTCATTTTGCTCCATACCGGCTAACTCAGCAAATAAGTGAATCGGTGCATTCTTGTCACTCTCATTCCCACAGTAGAGATCGACCATTGTCTCCACGTCTTCGTCCTCTACAAGTTCCATTTCGACAAATTTGACCGGATTTGTCAAAACTGGAAACTTGTAGAAAATTTTGAATTCCTTCTCCCACAACGTCTAAGAATTTTTGCATTAATCATTGCCTTCATTTCATCAAACGAGACATTTCTATTAAATTTCATTGCTATTTGTTGCCGACATTCAAATACACATCCAACACTTGTTGTCAAGATGACTCCATCGAAATAAACGCATACAAAAAGCTTAGCATCCATCTTCAATATTTAATATGTCAAAAAATAAACAAAATCTCATAAAAAATCTCGAACGGTAAATAAATTACTTAAAAAAAAATAATGTTTCAATATGCAATTTTGTACATGAAAACTGTTTAACCACTAATCCTAATAACTAACACAATAATAATATTAATAATTTTATACTCAAAATAATACACACTAAAATTATTAATTAGGGTTTTACTAAAAATAATAACTAACTAACTATAATAATAATACTAGTTTTTTACTAACTAGTTTATTTTGGTAAATAAAAATAATAACTAACCATAATAATAATACTAGTTTTTTACTAACAATAATACTACTAAGTTACATCTTAATACATTAACAACAACAACAACAACAACAATAATAACTAAAACTATCAATTTGAGTTTTATTAATCTTAATAACTAAACTAAAACAAAAAATATTACAAAAATACAAAACAATAACAACAATATAATCAATTATTTTTTTAAAAAATACCTTTTTTTTCTCTTCTTTTCAGCAACATCTCTTCTTCTTCTTCTTCTTTTTCTTCTGATTTTTCTCCCTTCAGCTGGACAGAGCTCGTGTTTATAACACGAGTAGTGTCGCCAATCAGTATGGCACCATTGGTGCCACCAATGGCTTTGGCACCATTGGTGCCGCCAATGGCTTTGGCACCATTGGTGCCGCCAATCACCTTGGCTTGACCAGGGTGTGGTCAATTCGGTGCAGGCTTTTTGCAGTTTTTTTTATTTTTTTTGTATATTTTGGTAAATAAAAAAATTATAATATTTTGTTAAATAAAAAAAATTATAATAATTTAGTTATTTTTTATTTTTTTTATAATAATTTTGTAAAAAAACCCAATATTTGACTAAAATATATCTCTATGCTTAGTTAGAAGACACCCGATTCTTTTATGAATCATGTGATTTTGTGTTGGTGACGTGGAAAACTCACGTGGCAAACGTTTTAGACAAGGATTGGGTACAGAGCGTGTGGGCGCGTACATCCTGCATGCAACCACGTGCCTTTTCCTGTCACCGTTGGATCAGATCTCAACGGCCATGATCCTCCGACAAGTCCTCGAGGACAACGTGTTTAGCATCGGAAAACAAGTACATGGTATACAAGTGTACAACTAAAGGAGATCTTAATCAAATAAAACTACAGCTTTGATAAATGTTTTTAATCTTTTACGATTTCTTGGAAGGGTGAAGATTAAAACATTTATCAATGCTTGCGGCAACGTAAACCGATTTTCCGAGGCGGACCATAAAAAAAGAAAAGAAAAGAAAAAAGCAGTAATGGCGGTGGCAGGCGGTGTTTGTCGCGGCGGAAACGTTTGCCTCCGGCGCCGCGATTCTTTCAATCTTTTCAACTTCCATAATCAGAATGCTCGCCCACGTTGTTTCATGGTCTCAGGTTCACAATCGTCATCGGGATCAAGAAAAGAAAAGATGCTGGCGTCGTCTAAGGTAAGAAGAGTAAGCCTTCTTCAACCATTGTTGAAACAAGAAAAGACGAGAGGGAAGGAATTGTCGTACGAGAAAATAGACGAGTGGATGAGAGATTCGGTGGCGGAAATCGTGAAGAGGTTGCCGGAATCTCCTTTATTGGTCCAGGTGTTCTCCGACGTAAAAAATAACACCACGAGAACAAGGACGGAAAAGGCGGAGGAAGATAAGTGGGGTTTGGTGAAACAAAAGTGGGAGAAAGGGGAGAGTCCAATGCCTGATGGGGTGATTTTTGTCGAACAAATACAACAAGGAGAAGAAGAAGAGGAAGGGAAGGAGGAGGTTTGTAATACAAGGGCATGGGGGATAGTGGTGCAGGGAATTGGGGCGGCTGCTCCAGCGTGTTATTTGTTGAAGACGAGTAAAGTGGGTTCAGGGTTAGGGATAAGGTGCACCCACTTTTGCTTGGTTAGGGTAAAGAGTTTCAGGGAAACTGCTTTCTCACAGCTCAAGAATTGTTGGCTGTCGCAGCAGGCGATCCTTGAAGACAATGAAACATGAGCATCTGATTTCTATTTTCTTGATGATGAGAACTGGTATTATGGGAAACGGGCCCTGTTAAGTATTCACAATTGATGTACAATATAGGAATTCAGAATTCAGAATTCAGAATTTTCACTACTCACATTTCTTTTATAATATGATACCGGTTTTAAATTAATTTAGCTCTTCCTTTTCATATTTTTTTATGCTGATTATTTCTTTTAAAAATATCATTTCCAAAATTTGAATTTGAATCCTCCTTTTTCTAATATCTGAAAATAGATACACAGAATAACCTTAAAAAATAATTACAATTAAAAAAAAAAAGGCAACAACTAATTCCATCCGTTGTTATTATTCTTCCCCAGATTTGAATTAAGTTGAATAAAAAACCTATATTCACATCGGTGGTGTCGCCTCTTTAAAATCTTCTCAGCTGTGCTGCTACTATCACCGTGAGACAATTCATTCAACAACTCAGCCAGAGCAGTACCTTCTTCCTCCCCAACCATGGTTCATGCACTTAACCGTGTATTTGTATTTAAAAAAAAAAAACAACAACTAAGAAGTGTACGAGCCTTCAAGTTATGTCCCCAAAGTGGAACAATTCAAGAATGTTATCAACTTTCCAAAATTGTTTTCGAAGGTAATTATTCTCACGTGGAGTTGTTCCCGATAGTTGCTTCCAAATGTGCTCCTGCAGCAAACAAATGTTTTTAAAAGCCATCGTTGTTTTGCCCAATCCATCAAAATTATCATTCACAAGAGTGTTTTCATGCATTGAACTAAAATAAAATAAAAAATGAAACAATGAGATATTACAAGTTACATGCAATGTTCAAAAACCAAAGTCTATTCTCTTACAAGGCATTTAAGCTTTGCTTGGCAGGTGGAAAAAACATTGGAATGATCGAAAATTAAAAGGTAGAAAATTAGAAGGACGGAGAACAATTTTTTTTAAAAAAAAACCATAAGTGTGAATGAAAAAAATAAAAAGAAATTACTTAGTTAGAATTGAAAAATGAAAGTAAAGAAAATAAAACATTTGAAAAATACATTTTTTTGAACTAGCATACACCATCTCTCCCATTCCATCATTCAAATTTGAAATGATTGATTTTTATATATTAAGATGGAAAATGATCATCTTTCTTATTTTCTTTTATCTTATTTTTCTCTCCAACCAAACACACTCAAAATTTATTTTCTTTCCATTTTTTCACCCAACCAACTACACCCTTAAAAATAATTGCTTAAGCTATTTAAATAGCAATGTGTACAAGCAAGTGATATATGAGCAAATGTATTTTCTTCTATAAAAAAAAATGTCACAAAATAAAGAAAGAAAAGAAAATGGTTTATAATAAAGATTTCACTAAAGTATGTAAAAGAATAAGTTTTGGGGCATTTGGAGTCATTGTGATGAAATATAAATGTTGGAGTAACAAGAAAATATTCATTAGCTATGGGGCATCGATCCCGAGATTGATCGTTTAAGGATTATTGATTTCAAAGGGTTTTGATCCTTGCACAAGGGAGATTAGTCCAACACTTCATCGTTTTTTTAAAAAATCTTTAAAACGCATTGGTATGATTTAGGATTCACTCAATAATATTTCAAATAGATCAAATATTTTATTAAATGTTTTTGTGTATTTTAGATAAGATAACTTAAAATAAATTACAATTTCTAATTTTTTTTGAAAGTGATACAAGTACAATTAAAGTAGAAATATATGTTAGAGAAATCACAAGTAGGAGTGTTCAAATTTTGGTTAAAATTGACTTAACCGATCGAATCGATCTAATCGGTTGATTAACTAATCTAATTCGGGCGGAGGTCAGTTAATGATTTTTTAGAAGTTCGGTTATCGATTAATTCAGTTCGAAGTTGGGCAATTAACCGAACTTAATAATTAATAATACAAATTATATGTAGTTTTAATTCGGATAATTCGGTCAAATGAACATTATCAATTTATTTTTCATATGTTTTATACTTATTTTAACCAAAAAAACAAAAACATATAAATTTCGGTTAACCAACCAAATTAACCGAAATGATTCGATTCAGTTAATTTTTTTTGAAAAAATTCGATTCGGTTAAAAGATTAAAAAGTTCGGTTTGGTTAATCGTTTGAACACTCATAACCACAAGTATTAAACAATTACAACACGAATTGTCCAAAATAAGAACATGTACAATTTAGACTAAAGCCAACATACACACGACAACTATACATAGTGGGACTCGAAAACCCGTGCATACAATTGCTAATGATAAATCTTAAATCTAGGTACTCAAATTCCAAAGCCTCATTGGTTGTACTTTCAATTATTTAAATGTTATACCATAAAATCAAGGGAAATTCTAGGGTGAGTTCCAAAACATCTAAGGGCACGTTTGGTTCGCTGTAATGAAATAGAGATGTAATTGAATAGAGCTGTAATAAGTAATTTAATTGTTTGATTGAATGGAATGAAATAGAGCTGTAATAATATTCTTGTGTTTGGTTGAATGAAATGATGTTGTAATAGCATAAGGAAAAAAACTAAAATGACTAGAATACCCTTAGCAAATTTTTTTTAGGTAGATGATTATTGTTATTGTTATTGTTATTAAATTTTAATAAGATTATTATTAAAAATAATTTAATAAAATAATATATAATTTAATAAAATTCTTAATATAATTATTATTATATGAATTAAAAAAATCATAATATATAATACTATAAAAAATAATATATAATCTACTTTAATTTCTTATTAATAAAATTTGAAACATTGAACTCATCCTCTTCTTCAACATCAAAACCGCACCAATTATAACAATAATCCAAATTGATTTCAAATTTTTTGGCATTTAAACCATTCCCTCTTACTAAACCTGATTTCACCACGAATTCGTCAAACTCTTTGTTTCATCTGGGGCAAATTATAGGTTTAATTTTCGTCCTTTTTCTCTTAAATTCTAAGGAGGAATCTCACATTTTTTTCTTCAATTTTATTATGAAGAAAATTTAATAAATAAATTTGATGAATTTTATTAGATTTGGAAAATGGTGCTTTAAACAATTAGATGATACACCTTTAGACTCCACAAATAGAGTCAAAAGATTGACAAGTGTTCCATAGAGGTATAGTAAAATATTAACCTAATAAGATTAAAAAAGAAAAAATGTGAAATTGTTTTCTGGTAGAATCTAAATAGAATTGAAGAAGAAATAAAAGGGAAATGTTACAGGCTAAATTAACCAAAATGGTAAAGATTGAGGGCTGTATCTACAATAATATAGGGATTGTGCTTAAAATTTACGCCATAAGTTAATAGGCCTTAAAACGTTTGTGATAATATCCAAAATCTTGTCCCTATAAAACTGGGTGATGATGTTACACTAACCATGTTGGCTTTTAGAGACCCGAGTGCTAATACCTATCAAAATTCACTCAGTCCCATATACATATATATAACACACTCCACCTAATCCAATTTTACCTCATATACAAACACTTTTGTCTCTCAAGTCTCTACAGTCTCGTTTTTCACTTGTGTCCTTTGGATCGCTGCTTCCGAGTTGTTTTCAAACCATTCAAACCTTCTTTTATTGGCTTCATATCACCATTGCTTAATTGGTAGTCAAATGTTTTAACATTCGTAACAATTGCATGAACTATGGTCTCACTTTTCGGGACTAATACGGTTTTCCTCTCCACCACTGCAGTCTGCCCGCATTTCGAATCATCCTTTTCCATCAGACTAGAAGCACCAGGAACAGTATATTTTAGCAGAACAGGGAATATATCATGGCACGACCAGAAAAAAAACAACGGAAAAATTTGAGTTTTAACTCAATTGGTTCATGCAACTACCTTTAAAAATTGATATCTTTGCTTCTTGTGTTCAGTCAATGGAGTTTTAGGATCCTTAGAAGTATTCTTGGTTTTGTTATCAACAACAGCTAGGATATGTCTTGCAAATTGATTTGCTTGAAGTATTTCACCCACTGTTTCCCCTACTAACATTGTTGGTAATGACATTCTCCTACATTCACCTGCATCAAAAAGGTTGGATAAATCCAATTATTTGCCATCTTAGCTTGCTCAACGAAGTTGAACTTTGAAAAAGATCATTTCATCAAAAATTATCTTATAAAGGAAAGCTAGTCTAATTGGGTTTAGGGTATATATGTATCTAACCACACTCAAGTGCAAGAGAGTACAAGAGGTAGACAAATATGGCATTCTAAAAGTTACCTTGTAGTGGATACTTATATAGGAATTTCAAAATGAATGATAAATTCAAGAAACAATGCTCAAGAGAGGGAAACTAGGCCACAAAATTTAAGAATATAAAGAAAATAAGAGGGATATACCTCCTGCAGTGGCTGGAAACTTCCCAACTGGTGATTTCCTTGGAGTAGAGTTCTTTATCCTTCAAATTGAAAACCACCTAATTTAGTATGCAAAACAAAAAGATTGAACCTTTTGGCACAGTTGAAGACAAACCAAAATTTGATCTTACCTCAAGGACTCTTGCTTGCATTTGAGACTAGTCCTCATATAACCCCTAGTACGTCTTGGACTTAAACTCACCCCTGATATAACCTTAGACCCTCTTGCAACCGTTAACTACAACTCTTGCAATCTTGCCATACATTTCTCCACCTTCAAAATCCCAATAATAATTAAAAAAGCAAAAACCCCATAAGTAAAAAAAAAAACACTTTTTTTTTCTCATGATTTGATTAGAAAATGAAGTGCCCAAATTTACAATATGGGGGAGGATTCGTTAACATATACGTTAAATACACAGAGATTCATTTTCTAAAATAAGATTTTGTGTCTTTAAACCATAACATACATCGCGCATTGACTTGATGTCCAGATTCTGCTATTGAAATTCCTTACGAAAATCCTCCCTTGAGTATAAGAAAATGAAAAAATCTGTTAGTTTAATGTCTTTCACAGGACATTCAATTTCTGCAACAAAACTAGCAGGCAAAATCCTTCGATTTAAGAACCAAAGCTCACTTTCCAGAACACACAGACACATACATATATATATTGCATATACATTTGCTCCATTACAGGCAAGGAAACACAATCCATTTGCAAGCCTAAAAAACCAACTCAAAATTTTGCATAAAAAAAGACAGTCAAGAAATAAGTAGATAGATTTTAGCTCTTACACGACAAGGGCACACGAATAAAAGCATGAAATTTCCAGGCAGGGGAATGTTATAATCAACAAAATGTTAACCAATACTATGAACAAAAAATGATTCATAAGCAATACTCACAAGAAGTAAAAGAAGGCAGTGGAGGGTTTCTTAGGCATTTTATCTTCGATTTTTGTTTTCTTCTTCAGCTTCGATTTGAGTCTTGACTTCGACTTGGGTCTCTTTTCTCTCTCGCTAACAACACTCACTTCAGCTGTCTTCTTCATGTTCTCACTTGATTTTACCCTTAACGCCGTTTGACTAACAATTTTTTTTCAAGCAAAAGTGTCTATTGTTAACCCCAAAAATTCCTTACAAGCAAAACAAACTAAGAAAGCCATAATTTATTCTGCAAAAAATACAATAAAAGCAAAAGGGTAAGTGAGAAATACTGATTGGAGGCTGTTGATGGGTTCTTAGCGGAAGTAACGTAGGTTGAAAATGAACGATCATTTTTCGACTTTGAAGCTTTCTTCGCCATTTTTTTTCTCCTTTCTATTTCTAAGACAGGTAGGAGATGGAGACAAAGACCCAGTGTTGGCTGGCTCTCACCAGTGAAGCAGTTGCCACCATAAACTCGACTGTTTCCGGTGGGAAGGTGCTGGGATTTAGACTACCACAAGCGAGGGTCAGTGCCAAATTGCTAACGTATTGCTCTCAGAGGAAATGGGGAGAAGAATGAGAAATAGGAAAGCTTCAGATGTGAGAAAGAAAGGGTAATCAGAGGAAATTTTTCACCCACCTATTCGTTGAATAGATATTCCCAATCCAGACCACCGAATTGTAAACGACACTTTTGCCCTGAATAAACCCGCTTGGAATAGTGCTGTAATAACTCATTACAGCCAACCAAACAATGGAATAGGCATCGGCCACCGAATTGGGGAATGCATCCCTATTCCTCTAATCAAACATGTTGTAAGAATTTATCAATATTTTTAAGACTTTATTAAAATTGATCTTTTACTAAAATATTTAAGAATTTACCAATATTTCTAATATATATTGATAAACCTTAAAAATATTGATAAATTCTTAGATATTTTGGTAAAAGTTTTTCTAAGTTGAAGCAAACTAATTACCTTTGGGATATATAATGTATAATAACCCCTTTTTAAGTTCATTTATCAACTTCAACAAATTATTGCTTAAACAATAAAATATATTTAAATTATACTCATTTTCCCAAATTTATATGTAAATTTATCTTTGTCACGAGTGACGCTAAGTTATATTTCTTATCTAAAATAGTATCTAAATTATGCTCCGTACTCAAATTATCCCGGCCATTAAAAAAATTTCTTAACCAATTATTTTGTGACAAGTGACAATTTTTAATTAAAAAATCTAAAAAGGGTTAACTATTTTTTCCTTGAGCTTTTTTTTTTAACAAAAACAAACTTATAAACATATTTATTTCTTTTGTTCTTCATCAATAACTCCAGTGATGGAAAATTCAAGAACTCATTAAAAAGCTCATCTAAACTCATATTTCAATGACAAAACCTAGATTCTGACAAGTTTCTTTTCCTTTTTAAATCTCAACTTTAATTCCTTTCTCACCCTAATTCAAAATCTATATGTTATTTTTCTTCAAAATAACTTACTTCGTTATTTTCTATATACTTTGTATAAAAAAATTAATATTAGGTGAACTTCAATAATAAAATGACCCCAAATAAAGTATGAAATCCAAATACATAAAACAGGTTAAGTAGAAAGAAAATGGAAATAGGATTGCAAAAAAAATCTATAAGTTAAAAAAGTGCATTAAAAGAGAAGAAAGAATTGTGTGAGTGAGATAATGTAAAAAAAAAAAGAAAAATTTTAGAGTTAATATTTTGTACACAAACCACGTAAATATTCAATTCTACAAAAAAAAATTAAAAAATTGTTATGTGCCTCTTTTCTTATATATATATATTAAACATTTTATTATATTTTATAGGACACTTATTATTACTTAAACCTTGTGAGGTTAAAAATTTCACTGACATGTTCCAAATGTTTTCTCAAAGTTTTAATTTAATTAAAGAAAAATTATCTTATGGAATTTTTTAGATTCCACGAGTGAGTTAAAGGTACTATATATGTCCTATAAGATATAGTAAACATTAAAAAGAAAAAAAATGCTCATCAAAATTTGGGTTTT
Organism: Gossypium hirsutum; assembly: GCF_007990345.1. Taxonomy (NCBI): domain Eukaryota; kingdom Viridiplantae; phylum Streptophyta; class Magnoliopsida; order Malvales; family Malvaceae; genus Gossypium; species Gossypium hirsutum. The sequence goes on from NC_053441.1 coordinate 28,116,182, forward strand.
GTTGTCAAAAGTTGGGTTTGGATGAGTTTTTTGACATGTTCTTGAATTTCCTGTTACCAAAATTATTGGGTGAAGATGAAAAGAGATAATATATCTATAAGTGTATTTTTTAAAAATTTAAAAATAATATTTGACTTTTTTTTAGATTTTTCAACAAAAATTTTGTTACAAAATGATTGTCTAAGAAACGGTAATTTAGATAATGTGATATAGTTTAGATATAATTTTAAATAACGAAGTATAGTTTAGATATCCATTTATAAAAATGAGTATAATTTAAAGGGTAAACTATAAAGATAGTCAGTTTTGTTTGTCTCAGATTATATTTTAGTCACTTATGTTTAAAATGTTACGTTTTAGCCACTTACGTTATCGTTTTGTTACGAAGTGGTCACTCTACTGTTGAGCTCCATTATCTCCCTAACGGCGGTCCCACGTGGCAGTGCAAATAGGTTTTAAATGCCAACTTGGATGTTTTACGTGGCAGTTCAAATTAAATTTATTTAATTAAGAACCTATTTTCATCCCAACAACTGAACATCCAAGTTGTCATTTAAAATCCATTTAGGCTACCACGCTAGGGAAGTAACGAAGTTTAACGGTAGAGTGACCACTTCGTAATAAAATGATAACGTAAATGACTAAAACATAGTATTTCAAACATAAGTGGCTATTTTTATAGTTTTTCCTAATTTAAATATCATTTTATGATATTTTTAATCTAAAAAACAGGAAAAGATATAATGGTGTGAAAAATGCGGGGAACAAAGGAGTCAACTTCTAACCTGGCTCGCATTTGAATAAGAAAATCCCACCAAAAAGTTGCTATATTTCTTTTGCATACATAAAATCCTGAAGCAAACCAAATGCCTTTGCCAATTTAAAAATGTAAAAAAGCCCGCTACTTCCTTTGCTTCTGTCTCTTCCGCAATTTCAAATCCTCAAAATACCCTTTTCAGCAAAACTTCTAGAGCTTCTTCAAATTTGGGTTTTCCAGGAAATGGAAGATCATGCTGATTCTTCCATGCTTTCTAATGGCTTGGTATTCATACCTTAATCTCATTCCAATTTAGCTTTTTAATTATTTTCTTCAAGTTTTTTGTTTTTGTTGTTGTTCATTTTCTTGGTTTTTGGATGTTTTTTTAGTTAGTGCCAGTAAAGAGGAGCATTGATGATTTGGAGGAAAGACATGAAATTTCACCTAAGAGAACCAAAATGACTGATCTTAATTCTGTCAATTTCTCTGAAGGTAAACTTTTATGCTATTTTTATTTGGGTGGGGAGGGGTGTGTTGTTCATTTGAATTATTGGTAAAGTAATAATCTTAAATCATTCCAACTTTTTTTTTTGCCAAGTAAATTAGAACTGATTATTGTGTTGGCAGCCTCATTTATGCCCCTTTTGTCCCCCCGGTTGAGTTTGGGAATCAAAGTTCATAATGAAGTCTAGATTGAAAGCAATTTTTTTTTTTGGGGGGTTGTCACTATTTTATTCTTGTAAAACTTTAAGCTTTTGAATGTTTCCTTCCTTTTCCTTTCATTTATGCTTATGCAACAGAAAACAATGCCCAAAATTCCAAATCTTTAAAAAGAAGAGAATCTAGACACCAATCGCAGTTAAGTGGAGAAGAGGTGGAGGTATCTCAAGTTACTGAGGTACCATTAAACTTCAACTTTGATGGTTCTCTAATTGAAAGAACTAATGGGGAAAAGTTGTTGGCAGTGGTCCATCCTGTCTCTCTTTCTCTTGATCTCAACACTGAGATTTGCACTGCACTGCTATCAATGAATCCTCTGATATCAATCCGGAATGCGAAGAAAACTTCGACCAATTGTGTTCACAAGAGAGTCGTTGTGTAACCTCCAATGGAATTGGCTTGGGTTTGAATGTGGAAGATGTTTCTAGCTCGATAAACCACGAATTAATTCATCAAAAACATGTCAAGAGTTCGAAGACAAGGGATGTTTCTGACTGTGGAAGTTCTCTTGGTCTTGTGGGGGAGAAAGACTCATTGAGGGTTTGGAAAGAGATGAAGCAAAATGGTTTTCTTTCATCTTCTCATGGAGGTTTATCTATGCAAAGTGGTTTAGTGTCAACTTCTCATGGTGGAAGATCAGTGCCGAAGCATTGTGGGAGGAAAAGTAAGAATGATACGCTCAAGAAGAAGATGGAACTTGCAAAGAAAGAACAGGTTGACAGGTTCACAAAAATTGCTGGTCCAAGTGGACTGCTGAATGGATTAAACCCTGGGATTGTAAATCATGTTAGAAATAGAAAACAGGTCCATTCCTTAATAGATGCCTTAGTAAAGTCTGAAAAACTAGAAAATTTGCATCCCGGGAGCAAACAGGCAAGTCATGTCCAGAGTGGATCTAAAGATGACGATAGCAATAAGGATCAGGGAAGTATGGACGTGAGCCTCCCAATATTACATCTATAAGCAATAAAGCAAGAGGTTATCCAGTGCCAATGCATAAGTCAATTTCCTCAATAATAGAAAAAATAAGTAGAGATGGTGACTTAAGCATGTTAGGCCCACTCGGTGAGGATGATACACTCACATTGAAGTTGTCATCATCAACGAAGGCGTTTGAAAGTGCTGCTTGCTCTTTGTCTAATGAGGAATCAGCAAACATTACCAGTGCCACTTCTCTTTCAGTAAAAGGTCAGAATTTGTATTGGTTACTAATTCTTTATTTTAGACCATCCTTGTAAAAGATGTTAGTTGAGTGATGCCCAAAGAGGGCTTATGCTTTAACATATTCATCTTTGTTCATAAAAGAAAAAAAAAGGGTGACCAAGCAAGATTTAGATATCCTAAGATATTTGTAGTTTCTACCCGAAAAAAAAAAAGAACTATCTGGAACCCACTGCTTTTGGTCTTGCGATTGTAATGGAGAAAGACTTCCCAAACTAATAAAAATGAGACATTGTTTTCAGCTGCAACTGTCGCATCTCAATGGTTGGAACTTCTTCAGCAAGATATTAAAGGGCGTCTTTCTGGTATTTTTCTTTCACTCAAATCATTATTAGAGGTTTAGAGAGTGGGACATGTACTTATGTACCCTTTTTGTTGTGCAATGCTCTGCATTGGCAGCACTGCAACGTAGCAAGAAAAAAGTAAGAGCTGTAGTTACTACAGAACTACCTTTTCTCATATCAAAAGAATTCTCCTCTAACCAAGGGAGTGATCCCAATGTCAAAAGAAATGCTGCTGATGGATTTTCCCATGATGCTACTGCTGAGATGCATAGAGCAAGATGGAGTGCAATGTTTGATCGGATGGATAAAGCTCTTTCTGAAGAAGAGAAACAACTAGTAAGCTCCAAAAAGCTTGTTATGTTTACTGTCTCTAGTGTTAGTTTGGAAGAGAAGGGACTTACGCATTGCTGTCTTTTTTTTTCTTGGTTTGAGCATGGTATCATTCATGTCCGTTTTACGGTCCATGAATACTAATTCTTTCAGGGTTCATGGCTACCCCTCCCAATAATGTCAACTCTAGGGTTTGAACATGAGTTCTCTTCTTGAGAGTGCAATTTGCCTTACTACTGCACTCAACACTTGTTACATTGTTGTCTAATTTAAACCTTGGTATTCTTTTTATCAATAATTCCTTGCCAATAAGAAAGTTGGATAACGTGATCCTACCTTTTAGTAAAGCCAAGAGTACTTGATTGAATTTTACCTCTTCAAGTTCATTTTTTTCTTCTCAGTTTACTTCTTTTTAAGTAGAATATATATATAGGCCCAATTTTAAGTAGCATATTTATGTTTAGAAACAAGGGTATTTCTTGATATTTCTTATTTTCCCACTTTTATTCCAGGAAGTTTGGTTGAACCAAATAAACGGGATGCAATTGCTTTGTCATCAGGGCTTGCAGCATATGCATTGGAATGTACTTTACAATTTACCACAACAAACAGTATCAGGAAACAACATCAGGTTTGAGTATAGTTTTAATCTTATTTTGCTATTAAGATAGTTGGATATTCTGTTATTTTTATTTTCTTTAATATCCATTGGAACTTCTCATTGACAAATAAGTTCATTATGGTGACTAAAAATGTTGAATTTGGGCATCCAATATCAAATTGTATTTTGTTGCTTTATTCATCATCCGAGTCTATAATTTTGCTTTTATGCTAAGGATTTAAAACAGTTTTGTACTTTTTATTCTTCGAAATCTTGATTTGACTGTTGCCTTTGAGATATCATTTCTATGTTATTTAGGATGAACATTGCATTAGATTAAGCAAGTTCAGATGCAGGCTGAAGATTCATTCATCTTACTACAGAAATATGGCTTGGTGGCAAAGATAATATAGCTCAAGAATAAAGCTGAAATTAAAAACTAATGATATCCATCTGCTTGTTCCTGCATTTTATGTTGACTGGTGAATATGAACTTTTCTAGAACTAAAATGAAGATTCAGCACTGGCTGTAAAGCAGAGATTCATGAACAATATTATGATATGGTCATGTTCTCGTGCAGATCAGGGATCGGGGATAGCTTTGACCGGGAATTGGCTGTAATGGCAGCTGCTGCTTCCATTTATTCAACGTGTGATCTCATGTTGTCGAAGGAGAATGTACTCCAAACCTAGATTGAATTTTCTTAATGCTATCCTAGTAACATCAATGTTCAGTAACCGCATACTAGTTTGATATAGCGTTGCTGGGTTGTGAATTTCTAATGGAACTGGGCAGGCAGTGCCTTGGCCTGTTGGTTAAATGGTAGACTTACAACTTTAGTTCCTTTTAAATATTAAATCCTTTAAGAATCTACATTAAATAAAAAAAATATATTTTTGTTTAAAATTTCAATTGAAGTTATTGTAATACAATCTTTTTAGCTGACCTCTAAAACTTGTAAATTTATGTCGCTCCCATCAAACAATAATTGGCTTTGGCTTTGCCCTTCATCTTTTATATAGTTTTGTTTTTTTTTTTTTTTTTGTACAAAAAATGAAAGTTAAAATGTTAAAACTTTGTAATATCAACCCAGAGGTCCTTGTACTAGTAGAAAGTTCATTTTAATTATTTTACTAAAAATTGCTACCAATCAATTCTTGTACATTGACAAACGCTTACATTTTTTGGTTTTTGACAGAGTAAGTACAATTAAGATTCCCCAGCACCTTTTAGTGTCTAAGTTGCATACATAATGTAGAGTTAAACTCTACGGTAAAGGAGCTTAAAAGGGAGATGTAGGGTGCTCTCAATGTTATTATAGATATGCTAACCCAAAAGTATCATGCTTTGAGGAAAGAAATGGAAGAGTTCATGGGGGAACTTGTTTCGTGAGAAGAAGTCGTGGTAATGATAGGTTAAATGTGACAACCAAGCACAAAATTGAAGTCTAATTTGAAGCAGTTCAAGGGATAAGTTTGCGAAGGATGTGGACAACTTTTTTATGTGGAAATGGAGCAATACTTTCGCATTCACGTTGCCAAGGTAAATAGTTCCTATGTATTTTACCATACCACTCTTTTGTGGTGGTGTCATAGGTGTATAAATTAAAACTGTAGCCGCATCGTTCTTGGAATTTGGATACCTAAACTTAATTTGATTAATTTCAGGTTTTATGTTTTTCGAACTGATCAATTTTAGTTTATTTATTTTTTAAAATTTAAAATTTTAGTCATGATTCAAATAATAATAGTTAAATTTATTGGGTTAAATTCAGTTATTAATTGTTTATTTGTTGCAAAAAATTATTAATTTTTTACTATGTATACAGTTGTAAATTTAGTTTATATTCTCTAATTGGATCATTCTAAATCCTTGTACTTTTTAAATTTTGAAATGTCAGTCTTGACGCAAGTGACAATCACTGATTCAGTAACTGGATTTTTAGTGAGTATTAATATGTTAAAATAACAAGCTAACATGACATTACACATGATAGTATGTTTGACGCATTAGATTTTGAAAATAGTAAAATTTTAACTTGATGAATTTAACAGTTATCAACTGGAATTTTAAAAATTGAAAAATATAAGAATTAAAAATGAACAAATTAAAATACAAGGACTAAGTCCACAACTTTTGTAAAGTACAGGGAGTCATAATAAAATTTAACCTTCTTTTCAGTTATAGTTATAGATCATAGATACGCCATATCTAAATATATGCTATCGGTCGTTTCCTACATACAGAAGCATTTTATCACTGAAAATTAGTAGGGCGGATATAGTTGCTCTCCAGGCAAGCGAGGTTTAGCCATTGCATGCAAAGGTTTCGCCATGAAAAGATCATTTTCCGACACGGAGAGATCGATGTTAGCCTCATTTGATGGAACCCTCCATGAAAATCCTTGAATCAGCCTTGCCAACACCATCACTGTCATTGCACTTCCAAGAGCCACCCCCATGCACCCACGTCTCCCTGTACTAAACGATATGAACCTCAGTTCTGTCTCTGTCAGATCAACTTCTTCAATGCACCCATCCTTCAAGTGTCGCTCAGGTTTGAACCCCAATGGCTCGTCCCAAACCTTGGGGTTCCGGCCTAGGCCTAGCCGACTAAGCAAAACATGGCTGCCTTTGGGGATGAAGTAGCCAGAAACGATGGCATCGGCATTTGAGACATGGGGCAAGTTGAAGGGTGAAATGGGGTGAATCCGAATGCTTCCCTTGCACAAGATTTTACGTAGTTGAGTCTTGGAATATCGGACTCTTGAACCCACCTCTGGTTTCCAACAACTCTTTCTATTTCCTCCGTTGCTTTCTGGAGGATTTCAGGTTGGTTTATCATCTCTGCCATTGCCCATTCCGCTGCATTCGATGGATTATCCAGTGTTGCGAACATCATCTCCTGCATGTATAAACAAACAAACACATTACAAAATGTTAAAAGTAAGAGAACCCCAGTTTAAAAAACATGGCAGAAACTTGTTCATTTGTGTTCGGAGATCATCTGACAGTGCATTGGGCTTTGATTTCTTCGACTGAAAGTGCTGGTTTCCCCTCTGAATCCTTAGCTAAAATGAAGGCATCAAGCAGGTCTTCAGGCTCTTTCCTCTTCCCATCTTTCCACTCTTTTACTCTCTTATCAATCAAAGGATCATTGTATCCATTCAAAACTTTCATGGCCTCACTTACAATCTTTCCATGACCTTCCAAATCCAAGGGTCTCAACCAGGGCAGATAATCTGATAAGATGAAACTGTAAAGGTGACGGAGCACTGTAAATACTGATTCAATATACTCTACTTCTTCATATCCAGGGCCTCCATCTTTACGTCCTTCCCCAAAGTATCTTCGGTTGAGCAACATCTTCCTGATAACATTTCCAGTGCATTGCCTCGCTGCAAGTCTCAGATTTATAACTGCTGACGAGCCACTATTGCTCTTGCATTGGTTGTATATGAACCTAACAAGATTATCAACTTCTTCGGTTCTTTTGTAAAGTAACGAACGAGGTCTTGCTGCGGTCATAATCTCAGAAGCCATCACTTTTCTCATTTTCTTCCATTGATCTCCCCATGGAACCACAGCTATGGTCAAGAAGCCTCGGCTAGAATACTCGGTTGCCATTGTAACGGGCCTCGATGCGAAAACTGCATCATGTTTCTTCAAGAACTCTCGAGCAATCTCAGGTGAAGTGACGGAAATGACATGAGTGTTGGCAAGCCTGATGCAAGCAATATCAGTGTTGAGTTCCTTCATGAAGCCATTAATCCATCGATATGTTGGCTTATTTTTTTTAGATAAAATCTCGGGAATGTTCCCAATGATTGGCCAAGGAGTTGGCCCAGGAGGGAGAATAGGTTTCTTTCTGCTTTTGCCCTTCGCTTTGACAACAAAAAGGGAAACAAGGAGACACAAAACTAGAAATGTTGGTTGAACCAAAACAAGACAAGAGGCAGCAAATTCATGCAAACCACATGGAAGAGAGGGGAACAAAACATTGATTGAAGAAGTATTGTCCATTGCAAACTGGAATTCCTTGGTTTGAAATATTTGAGGGTATCTCAAGTGTATGGATGTATATATACGAGAAAGGATGGTATGAATCGTAGGTAAGCGAAATGTTACACGTCTTACGACTTCAATTACACCATAAGATTTTCCGTATCCTTCGTGGAGAGATGTTTTTAGTATATAATTTAATGTTTTGGATACTAATATGCTTTTCTTAGATTTTGCATCTCGCAAATTTTGGATCTTTGCTGCATTTATGAAAAATAGGTGTAAAGTTATATCTACTAAATTTTTTAATGAACTTATATGTATGTATTCCTGGATTGATATTATCTTATTTTATTTGTACTAGAAATTTTATCATCTATTTATGTGTGTGAAAACCATATATTTAACATATAAGTGTACATTTAAAACATAACATATAATAAATAATGAAACGTTAAAGTTTAAAACTAATAATAACATTATATATGTACGTACGAAATTAAGAAAATAGTTTAAATTGAGAGTACAAGGAATTTTAAATAAGTAAACACATAATGTTAAGAATATTAAATGCCCTTCAATTGTTTATTATGATATTGTCATGAGTTGATATCGAGTTAACTTGTGACACCAACTCAATCAACGGCATTACGAATATATACAAACAGTACGAGTGAAACGAAATGGATAAAAATGTCAAAATAAAACTTTCGTTGAAATGGTAAAGAAATTTTTTTATAAATGCTCGCCACATATATTCAAATCTCAATATTTTCAACATTTTTTAAAATAAAGACAAAAGTGTCATTGTAATAATATAATTTATTTAAAATATATAAATTTATTTTAGTAATTTTATTTAACTGTGTTAATGTCGAGTTGATTCGTGACACCAATTCAATCACACATTTAAATAATACTAGAAACTCTATCACACACGTATGCGTGTGGAAACCACAAATATAGAACACAAATGTGTGTTAAAAATAACATATAATAAATAATGAAATGTATGCTTTGAAATTAATTAATAATAACATATGAAATATGTGTGATATTAAGATTTAAAAAACCTAGATCAAGTTGTTATTATTAATATAAACAATTGATGGAAGTAACAATAAAATTAAAATGTATAAAAATATCAAAATAATGGTTTAGTTGAGTGGTAAATTAAATGTTTTACTAATGAAATTGGTTTGGGGTCAAATCTCACCCATGCATATTTTTATTTTTATTTAAAATAAAAAGACTAAATTATCCTTGAATAATATTACTTATTCTAATTACAGAAGGACATTCCTGTAATTTCATAATTGAGTTGGTACCTGGTGGACTTTTGACCCCAACTCAATCAGGAGTTTAAATAATAATTTATAGACATACAACTGATGGACAAAATAGAGTATGCATAATAAAATTAAAATGTATAAAAATATTAAAATAAAACTTTAATTGAGTGGTAAATTAAAGATTTTGCTAATATAATTGGCGTGAATCCAAATCCCATCATATGCATATTTTTAATCATTTTTTTAAAAGTGAAAAAGCTAAAATACTCTCGTATAATATTACTTATTTTAATTATGGGAGGATATTCCCATAATTTCCTAACCAAGTTGGTGCCTGATTAATATCTGACACCAACTCAATTAAGAATTTTAGTTATAGGCAAATAAACAAATATCAAAATTTCTAACATGGTACCAATATTTTTAATGGAAATCGATTTTGGTATACCAAAAATTTCCTTTTCCTATTTATGTGTCGAGGCCAATAGCTTGTAACAAAATTTTTAACACTATACCAATATTTCTAACAAGATAAAAAATTTCTAATGCATACCCAAGTTTCTAATGGATAATTAAATACCAAAATTTCTAACAATTTTGTAGAAATTATAAAAATATAAAAATCTTAAAAAATTGAAGAAAGATCCTATAATTAAAAAAAAAAACTAAAAACATATTTGAAAATAAAAAAAACTACTAAATAAACATAAAAATTTCAACTAAATTTTTTTGTCACGTATTTTCTCATTACCCATTCCAAATTTTCTCATCAAATAAATAAAAGATAAACTATTTAACAAGTTTCACTTGCAATTTAAAATTTCAAATTACAAGAAAAAAACATAAGCTTAAATTAATGGAAAAAAGCATATCAAACATAATCCCATGAAAAAGGTTTCTGTTAAATTTTGTATGGTAGTTTTAAAGAGGGGGAGAAAAGGAAGATTTCAGTGGCCATTGCGATGCAAAAGCTTGTCGGATGGTGGCAGTGTCAGTGGTTGTAGTAAGAGCAGTGGTGGTGCTATTCGCCGAAGAAGACGCTGGAATCTGACGGCAACCATAAAGAAAAAAAGAAAAAAAAAACCAAAGGAAGAAATTTTTGTTTAAATATATGATATTTTTTATATTTTAAATTTTTAAATGATTTACTTACATGAAATACTATAATTTTTAACGAAACCATTAGATATTTTGGTATATTAAAATTCTCTTTTCTAGCTCATGGTTTCACCAAAATTTTTAAAGCCATACCAAAATTTCTATGGATATCAAAATTCCTAATTAAATATCAAAACTTTCCCTTTCTAACTCATACGAATTTGTACCAAAATTTCTAACGCTATACTAATATTTTTAACAGATACTAAAATCTCCAAATAATGTTAAAATTCTTCCACATTGAATGCCTATAAAAGCCTAAAGAATACTATAGAATTTTTTACGGACACATATTATTTATTCCTAAGGTAGATAAAATTATAATTTTAAAATTGAATAATATGATTGTTATTATCGAATCTTTTTTTTATCTTTTAAAAAAAAAATATGATTTAATACATTTATTTTAAGTAAAATAAATAATTGTGTTTTGACTTTTGCCAACAATGATAACTACCACATCTTAGTTGGCAAATTTTGATTAAGTCTGAGTTATCATTACTTGTGTATTATGCAGTAAAAACAAACATAGTATAGGTGAGACCAATAAAGAGGATAAAGCATGAAGAGTCCTCCCACGCCATACAACATGATAAGGCGAATTTTTCAAAATTAGGATAAACATACAAAAGATACTCATCACAGTTTAATTGTTGTGTATTGTTGACTTATGTACAAGAGAGTTTTGGGTGAACTTTTTTATATTTGTACAAGTAGCTTAAGCTCAAATTGTGTTATGCAAAGGTCTATTATTATTGTTGTTACTTTTGTGGCCACAACTTTAACCATAATATAATCAAATGTGCATTTAATTATAAAAGATTGCACACTTAATTGATTTGGTGATTCTATGTCTAGTATGTAAAAATGGAAAAATGGAAGCTATGAAATAATGACGATAAGCCACATGCCACCTGTAACACCCCTTACCTGGTCTGGTCGTCGGACCCAAGTTATAAGATGTTATGACAGTCAACGGAACAGTTACATGCAAACTAACAAATTCAAAAATTTCAAATAACATGTGTGGAGTTATGCCTCATATTTTTCGGCTTTTCTTCTCTCATTTAAACTCTATTTTTAGTTTCTCACTAACTCTGGTTAGTGCAGATTATTTTAATATTATTTCACCTAAGAATTTAGCCTATAAATAAGCCCTTTTCCACCCTAGCAAAATGGCTCATTACACATTTAGGTATTAGCTTTTACAAGTTTTTAGAGAATTTTGTGTTTACGTTTTGAGGGTTTTTATTTTGGTTTTGGGTTTAGTTTTATCTCCATCTTTGAATTCTTCATTTTTGCCGTTTTAGTGAAATCATCTTTACCCGTAGTTTTGGGGTTCTTCTTTTTGCTGTTTCAGAAAATTTTGTGTTTATCTCCATGTTGCTCTTGCTAAAGTTGCCGACTAGATTCAATTAGATAGTCGATCATTGCAGTCTAATTCTAATGGTGTCTCTGTTAGTTTGTAATTGATTATCTCCAATTTCTTAAAACCCCGCTAAAAAAAGTTGGAAGAAAGATGAAATATGATCATCTTCTTCCCCGAATCGGCTAAGCAAAAGAAAAATAAAAGGAAAAAGCTTTAGGTATTCAAACATTTGACCATCTATTTCCAAGTAAGTCTCTGGTCAATTTTTTTATTTTTATTTTTATGGAAATTGAATCATGGGAACTTGATTTAGCTAGCTCATGTATCGATTTGTTCAATTAGTGAAAATTTGACAGGTTGCAATTGTTTAGAATTGGATGAATTAGGCTTGAAATTGATAGAAATTAAGCTTAAATTATGAAAAGAACTAAATTTTAAATATTAATAAACTTACTTGTTAACTTTATTACATTAGAGACCAAATTGAATAAAATGAAAAATGTTATGAAATAATATAATTAGGATTTGAAAGTAAAAGGTTGAAATCAAATTTTAATCCGATTTATGTCATAAAATATTAACACATAAAGGTATCATGTATTTTAGAATTTAAAGTAATATATTATATATTATTATTTAGTATTATATCTTCTCAAATTTTATATAAATTCATATTATAATGTGTTTGATAATGAAAATAAAATGTCAAGTTATGTTTTGTTGTAAGCATAAATTTTTTCCATTATGCAAATATATAAAAGAAACTCAATGTTCTTTATGCTAATAAGTAACAATAACAAATTTTTTATTTTAATTTCAATTAAAATATAATTAAAAATATTATATTACAATAAAAAATACTTAAAATATAATACTTTAAAAATTTATATTGAGATGTAAACATTTATGTTATGTATGTATATAATTACATTAAATGTAAACAAACTCGAGATCGAACTCAAAGTAACCCAAATTTGAAAAAGCCTGAACTTGAAAAAGTTCAAACCCAAGAAAAATCTGAACCTGAAATAACCTGACCCGAGCCTACTCGATTTCTACCTCTACCAAAAACCCTTCAACAAGATGGGATTGTAAAAGAAAAAAAATAGACAAAGTGCTTCAAGAAGGTGATGTTAAGCCCCAAAGATCTTCTATACAAGTTGTAGGCAGAAGCAATGAATACAACCTATTATATCATCAACAAGGTGTAGCTTAGGCCAAACACCATACTCACTCAGATATGAAAAAGTAAAAAATCCTACTTTAAGCTACTTTCATATCTTTACTTCGGAGTACATGCAAAAGCTAAATCCAAAGACAAACTATTTTGTTCAATTAATTACACTACAACAGCTACCAAAAGAGCTTAATTGTAAATCAAAAATATTTTTCTCAAATCAACTTTGGAATAAAACTGATTACACCAAATCGAATTTTGTCGGCTCACTGGATCAATTAATCAACTTAATCAACAATTTCATGTTTTTCTTTTTTTGAAAATTACAGAAAACTAGACCAAATTATAGTCATTACTTATTACACAGTCCAAACTAAATTAGCTGTTAATTATAATATTACAAACTAACACAAAATGCAATATTAGTTGTAATAAATTGCGTCTGGTTCTACATTTATAAATAATTGTACTAAAATTATTTTGTTCAATTAATTATTCTACAGCAAAGTATACTACTTCAGCTATTAAAATTCAAAAGCTTAATAGAACTTCATGATTTTGAGTTTGTAAGTTTGGGATTAGGAAATCCAAAATCACGAAGAAAAAGGAACTATTAATATACTAAACACTAATTTTCTCTCACTGTTAGAGTTGTGTGACCAAATTCCTGTTAAGGAGATAAAATATAGTGGCAAAATAAACCAGGCTGCACAAGTAGAATCCGTACAGAAGTACTCTTATTCTATTTGACATTGATTGCACAAGTAAAATCCTTATAAAACTACTTTCCTTCTATTTGACATTGATTAAAATAAAGTTTTTCAACCTATAAATCGATATAGTTCAAAACCCCCCTTGTATCATTTGAATTTCAACATTAGTGAATTTTCTTCTCCTCTTCCCGTAGTTTTTCTCGAAAGGGTTTTCACGTAAAATTTGTGTGTTCTTATTTTTCTTTCTTATTGCTTTGCGATAGTTCTATATTGTCATTATCAACGTTTAGTTTTTACACTCACATTAATAAAAAATTAAAAGGAAAAAGAAAAGAAGTGATAATGGAGAAATGTTATTTTCGATGATAAAAAGGACTACAAGAGACCGGGTTAGGGGTTAAAATAGGTGAACGAAGTAAGCATCAATGATAAAAGAAATGAAGATTCATTATCAAAATTATATATGAATTTTAATTTAATATGTAATTTTACATATAAATTTTGATTAATTCGATTTTGGATTTCAAAATCGAAGCTGAACTAACCCAATACGTTTTAATCTATCTCTCCAACTGATAAATGGGATCAAATTATTCAAATTAATCAATTTTACATGACTTTTGCTTGCCATTAGTAGGGACTTAAACTTTCAATCAAAACACCATTTTTGAAGCAAATTTGCAAAGGATTCGGAAAAAGTCACAAAAATGCATTGAATGAGGTAAAATGCATTGAATCGTGACCTCCCCACATAGGAGTCATTTTCGCAACTCTACTAAAATTGCAAAAAACAACTCAACATCAAATGCACCAATCATGCGTTAATTTAAACTTATTCCTCATGCATCAAGAAAACTCTTTGAATAATAAAATATAAATCAATAAAATTGCCCATACATTGTTTGTCGAGAGCATCTAATGTAATGTGCTTTCCTCCTCATTGGTTCAACACACCTTTAAGAGAATTGATTTTTTGGTACCCAAATATTTCTCTGTCTTTAATGGTTAGTCACATAATCTTTGCTTTTTTTGGAACACATTCTTATCTAACTTTGTATGCATTTATTTTTTATTGGATAAGTATGTGAGTTATGACCATGTTAATGTTCAATTTAATGAATTTCAAAAACAATTCTTTTTAATATATTAAGCACTCAAGCTTCGTTTTCAAAAATTTCATTTATTCTTTCCAAATCAACCTTTGTTTTTAAGAGGAAATCATTTTTTCTACTTTCAAATTTGAAATCAATTTTAAAGTTTCCCATAGACTTAAATTCAAAAGCTAAGCTTTATAGTTCATTAAATGGATACATGAGCTCTTCAAGAGCATTGAGGTGGGACTTCCACTTGATTGCTTATGTTTAATTACTTTCCTAGTTGTTAGACTTTGACTCTTACTAGGCTTTTCAACTTCTTTCTCTTCTTACTTGTCTCCAAAGTTTCTCTAGTTTTTCCATTTTGTCATTCTTACGAAAGCAGAATCTATTCTATTGTTCAAATCAGGCTTTCTTGAATCATTTGCATTCCTATCCTTTTTTCTCCTTACGCATCACTTATAATAACTCTCCCTAGTATGATCATCTAATATTTGGATGAGGAGCAAATCTAGAAATTTTTTAGGGACTAAAATTGAATTATAGTTTTTTGAGATGTCAAAATAAAAATTTTATCATATATTAATTTATAATTTTATTAATTTTAAAGGGACTAAATAAATTTTTTTCATTTGAGAGGATACAAAGTGTAAATTTACTCTATATTAATTTATAATTTAATCATTTATAAAAAAATAAAAATATAATTTTCCATTTTTTGGGCTACTCCACTTATATTCTCCCGTCTTGGAACATCTTAATTTTGTAATGATAGTGGTTTTCATCATTTAGAAGTGGACACAAAACCTTAACTTAGATGTCCTACTTGAACAATCCAAAAGTCTTGAGCTTTAATGATTTTTTTCTCTCAATGATGAAACTTTCGATAACCATCTTACTCCAATATTAATTAATAGCTCAAATAATTGAAAAATCACCATTCGTGTATAAAATTATCTGGCTAAAACAGAGAAGGGGTAAAAAAAATTCAACACCAAAATTTGTAAAGGTTGGACTTCACTTGCCTAAGTCTTTCGTCTTAGTCCCACTTGCAAGTTGTTAATTAACTAACTTAAATTGATACCGTTTAAAGATAATATAAAATCTTACAACCTCTATCTTTTGTTAGTATAAATCTCCGGTGAGAAAAATTTCGAACACACGAACGGAACTCGAACAGGAAAAGAAGAAATAGGACAAGGCTCCAAGGCGTGTATCAAGCCACTATTTTTAAGGTTATATTCGCCCCCACCTATTTTCGATGTGCAAATGAGTTCCAAGCAAATTAACCTCAAGGATACAATGAAGCCAATGACTATTTGCGTTTTGTACTGACGAGAATAGTCCACTACGCACTGAGCAATGTATAACAAGAAACTCAATTTCTACAAAGGATTTCTGCAGTAATACTTTATAGAATAATCTAATAATATTAGAAAATGAAGGAAGGAAAGAAAGAATATTAGAATTTGTTGGTGTGATTTCCAAATGAAATCTCATTCCTATTTATAGGAATTTTCATGTCTCTTCATAGAGACATCTTTCAATAGGTGTCTTTCTGAATAATAATGTCTTTAAAATAAACACATAATTATTCATTTAATATTATAACTATTTAAATAATATTAAATTTATATTAAATAATATTATTTAAATAGTTATAATTCTTTTTCAAAAAATCAAATAATATAACTTTTGATTAATTACACCTATTCATTTATAGTTATTGGAACACTATAAATATTTGAAAATGTTCCAACAATCTCCCCCATTTTCAAAATATTTTAGATTTTGATATTCTTGGAAATCAATTTGCATAAATGAAAGTATCTTACGATTGAACATTCACTTAGTGAAATCATGTTAAAGTTAATCGAAATTGCATGGTAGACTAAGCTTTGAACCAACTATTCCATTTGATTAACTGAACACATCTCACACAATGATTTCAACATCGGTCAATGCATAGTATCTAGGGACACTATTATGGCCATGCGTCTGTGTCCTCTTTTCGTGAGTGCTGTCAGAGCCAAGCTCTTGAGCTCCTAGAAGCGACCACACTTCCACTCACATAGGTAGATCCCATCAAGAGTGTTCTCGTAATTATAACACTCTAACATATTTATGTTATGGGTCTATTAAGAGTACATTACTCATCCTTCCCTTATCATTACAGGTACCTAGCATTTTAATCTTAGGATGGATTTATTTATAGTGCTAACAGTCACATACTAATAATGTACTTTGTCTCATTGAACTCAAGGCTTGAGGTTATACCAAGTGTTGAGTCGAGTTTCCATCATGGGTGACTTTAATTAATGGGCTTGAGTCCCATCCCTTTTGAGGTCCTTTTTACTGCATCTCTAGCATGACTTTTTGTCAAAGGATCCGCCAAATTTTCACTTGACCTCACATAATTAATAGTGATCACTCAATCAGAGATTAATTGTCGGACATAGCTATGTCTTAATCCAATATGTCTAGACTTTCCATTATATACTTGGCTATATGCCTTTGCTAGAGTAGCCTCATTATCACAACGGATAGAAATAGGTGAAATTGGCTTAGGCCATAAAGGTACATCATAAAGAAAATTTCTTAACCATTCTGCTTCTTTAGATGCAGCAACTAATGTAATAAATTCTGCTGCCATAGTGGAATCAGTAATACATGTTTGTTTCTTGGAACCCTAAGAAATGGCTCTTCCACCAAGAATGAAGATCCATCCACTAGTAGATGCATGATCTTCCAAACTTGTAATCCAACTAGCATCCGAATACACTTCTAAAACTGGAGAATATCCATTATAACACAATCCGTAGTTAATAGTTTTCTTTAAGTACCTAAGTACTCTATTCAAAGCTTGCCAATGCAAACTACTTGGATTACTTGTGTACCTACTTAATTTCCCAACAACATATGCAATATATGGTCTTGTACAAGTCATTATGTACATAAGACAACCAATTAGATTTGCATGTTTCAATTGATCAATTTTCCTACCAACATTAGATACTAATTTCATTTGAGGATCCATGGGTGTAGATGCTGGTATATAGTTGAAAAGATCAAACTTTTTAAGCACCTTTTCAATAAAATGTGATTGTGATAAAGCCATAATGCTTTCATCTTGGGTTATTTTAATCCCAAGAATAACATCTATTGCACCCATATCCTTCATAGAAAAGTTGTTTGACAAGAATTTCTTTATGTTTTCTATTTGTTCCAAATCCGTGTCAAAAATAAGCATGTCATTTACATATAAACAAATTATGACACCTTTTCCATTTTCAAATTTGCTATATATGCACTTATCGGATTCATTTATTTTATAGCCATTAGCTAAAACAACCTTGTCAAACTTTTGATGCCATTGTTTTGGTGCTTGTTTAAGTCCATATAAAGATTTAACAATGTTATATACTTTATACTCCTGTCCTGGAACAACAAATCCTTCCGGTTGTTCTATGTACACTTCCTTTTCCAATTCACCATTTAAAAATACAGTTTTTACATCAATTTGGTGAACAACCAAATTTTATATAGGGGTAAGTGATATTAAGAGTCTAATTGTAGCAATTCTTGCTACTGGAGCATAGGTATCAAAGTAATCAATACCTTGTTTTTGTGTAAAACCTTTGGCTACCAACCTTGCTTTAAATTTATCAATGGTTCCATCGACCTTCATTTTCTTTTTAAAGATCTATTTACAACCTATTAGTTTGGATTCATCATTTATTGCTTCTTTCCAAAAAGCAGAGTCTTGAGATTTCATTGCCTCTTCAAATGTAATAGGACCATATTTGGTATTATAACAATAAGGTATCTTATTGCATATACTTTCACATTTTCCTTCTACAAACATAATGAAATCTGGTCCAAAATCTTTGACCTTTTTAATCCTTTTACTTCTTCTTAATTCTTGACAAGATTCATCATTATTATCAATTTGTTCCAATGGTATCTCATTCTCATTTGAAGAATGAATCAATTTTTGTGGCTGTAATTGTCTTGAAATAGAATTAAATCTATTTTCATAAAAAATAACATCTCTTGATTTAAGAACAATATTAATTAAAATTGAATCATTTGGTTCAATTACCACGAGCCTATATGCCTTGCTATTATGTGCATATCCTATAAATATGCATTAAATTCCTCTTTCACCTAACTTTTTACGTTTAGGTGTTAGAACTTTGACAATCGCTCTACAACCCCAAACCTTCAAATAATTAATGTTTGATTTCTTTTTCTTCCATTGTTCATAGGGGGTTATTTTAGTTTCATTATTAGGAACTCTATTCAATATATGACAAGATATTAGAACAACTTTTCCCCAAAAACCTTGTCCAAGACCTGAATATGATAACATTGAATTTATCATTTCAGTCAAAACTTTATCTTTTCTTTCAGCTACACCATTTTTTTGTGGTGTGTAAGGAGCTGAAACTCGAAGGACAATTTCAGTGGATTCAAAATAACTTGGATTATAGTATTCTCCACATGTATCCGATCTTAAGCACTTGATAAATGATTCACACTGAAGTTCAACTTCATATTTTTAAACTTTAAATTTATCAAGCGCTTCATCTTTTGAATGCAATAAATATATATAAGAATATCTAGAACAATCATCAATAAAAGCAACAAAATATTTCTTTCCACCTAATGTAGGAGTATTATGCATGTCACATAAATCACTATGTATCAAATCAATCAATTTTGTTTTCCTTTTAACCTTAGGGAAATGGTTTCTTGTAATTTTAGTCAACATACATGTATTTCATTTTTCAATATTATTATTAAAAACATGAATTAAATCTAACTTATACATGTCATTCAATTTTCTATAATTCAAATGACCTAATGTATAATGCCATAAACAAAAAGATTCAACCATATAAGCAGAAATAGTATTTTTATTCTTATTAATAATATTGAGTTTGAACATATTCTCAAACATATACCCTTTCCCTACAAAAATTCCTCCCTTAGACAAAATAAACTTATCTGCCTCAAAAATAAGTTTGAAACCAAACTTATTCAACAGACTTCCAGACACTAAATTCTTCCTAACTTCTGGTACATAATATACATCATTTAAGGTTAAAACATTTCCAAAAGTAAATTGTAGTTCAACAGACCCTTTGCCTTTGATTGCTGCAGTGGAAGAATTTTCCATGTATAAGACATTGTCATTTTCACATTGTGTGAACTTTGTGAACATGCTTTTGACTTTGCACACATGTTTAGTTACTCTGGTATCAATCCACCATGTATTATCGTCTTGTGCCATATTAATTTCAGATATCATTGCAACGAACATTTTGTTATTATCAACCTTAGAAGACGATTTCTTTTTTAAAAATCGACATTCATTCTTGAAATGTCCCAGCTTACCACAATGATAGCATGTTCCCTTTTGTTTCTTTTTGAAATTAGGTGCTCTATCAGTCTGTTTGACCTTTCTCTTGAATGGTTTAGTAGTCTGTACTTCCTCCGTAACATGCACTTTGGCATTTTCAGAATTTAGGTTCTAGTCTTGCTTTCGTTATTCTTCTTCAATACGAAGATGGTTTACCAAAGTCTCAAGAGATATTTCATCTTTCTTATGTTTTAGACTTCTTTTAAAGTCTTTTCAAGATGGATGAAGTTTGTCTATTATGGAAGATACAACAATCATTTCATCCATTTTCATATAATATTGCTTGAATTGATTCAACATCTATTCAATATCACAGAATTATTCCATAATAGAACGACCATCAACCAGTTGATAATTATTGAAACGACTAACAAGAAATTTCTTACTTGTAACATCTTCGGTCATGTATCTTGTCTCCAATTTGTCCCATAATTCTTTAGCGGTGACCTCGTTTTGGCAGGTGTCGAACAAACCATCAGATAATCCATTCAATATGTGGCCCATGCACATGTAATCAACATTGTCCCGTTTTTTCCTTTCTCTGGTTGCAACAACAGATTTGTTTTCATTCTCTTCAGGTCTTGGAGTATCTAAAACATAAGCAATCTTCAAAGTTGATAATAAGAAGTGCATCTTTTTCTGCCATCTTCAAAAATTGCCACCATCAAACCGATCAAGTTTGACAAAGTTGGAAGCCAACTCCCTTAGTGTTCCACTTTCATGTGTTGTGGTAGTCATCATGAAATGTAACATTAAAATTGTTAGTACAAATCTTCGGTGAGGAAAATCTTGAATACACGAACAGAACTCGAACAGAAAAAGAAGAAATAGGACAATGCTCCAAGGCGTGTATCAAACCACTATCTTTAAGGTTATATTCGCCCCCACCTATCTTTAGTGTGCAAATGAGTTCCAAGCAAATTAACCTCGAGGATACAATGAAGCCAATGACTATTTGCGTTTTGCACTAACGAGAATAGTCCACTACGTACTGAGCAATGTATAACAAGAAATTCAATTTCTACAAAGGATTTCTGCAGTAATACTTTATAGAATAATCTAATAATATTAGAAAATGAAGGAAGGAAAGAAAGAATATTAGAATTTGTTGGTGTGATTTCCAAATAAAATCCATTATTATTTATAGGAATTTTCATGTCTCTTCATAGAGGCATCTTTCAATAGGTGTTTTTTCTGAATAATAATGTCTTTAAAATAAACACATAATTATTCATTTAATATTATAACTATTCAAATAATATTATTTAAATAGTTATAATTCTTTTTTGAAAAAATCAAATAATATAACTTTTGATTAATTACACCTATTCATTTATAGTTATTGGAACACTATAAATATTTGAAAATGTTCGAACATCTTTTTGTATTGGCTAAGATAAAATTCCCCTTATATTCTACAATGTTTAAAAATTAAACTTCTGATCAAACTGGTCATACCACCCATTCAACAATAATTAATAAAAAAATACAAAAAATAAACCATAATTGGTTGAACTTGTTGAATTGCTAGTTTTTTTGTCCTTATTCTCGATTTTTTATTGGTTCACAATGGTTTGCTCTATTCCCGATTATACACCTTTGATCGAAACATTGATTTCAAATTCAATTGATCAATTTGATCTGATTCTAACAACATTGATAAAAATGATTCTTACTTTCAAGACTCAACAAGCAATGTGTGTTTACAAAACGTTAGGTATATAATGAAACGTGTACAAAGATATTCAATGAAAAATGAATATCTTTCTTGATTGCTTGCTTGGTTTGCCATCCTCTTATTTGAAGGGTTGCTAAGCTTTATTTATACCAAGGAAATAAAATCTAGTCATTTTATAGCCGTTAGGGATCAAATAAAAAATTGGAACTTTGTAGGATCCATCTTTCGTTTGAGGGTCAATTTTGTGGGGATGGATCTTACAAATTAAAATCCTTAAAATTCCTTTTTGAATAAACTCAGAAAAGATTTTAAAGATGTCTAAAACATTTAACAATATAATAGAGCATTTCAAATAATAGTTTTTTTTTTGGATTTTGAGGTATTAAAATTGTTTTATAAGATCACAATAAATATTTGACAAAGTGGCTTAAAGGATGGATCATTTAGAACTTTGGCGAGAGAGCAACTAAACACTTAGCATTATCCAATGTTTTTCGTTCTTTACTTAAAATTTCTTAGTAATTATGATCATTTATGTCTTTCATGGAAAGCAAGTAATTTTCATATTAATGACATTAAAGCTTCATTTAGTTATGAGTTTGATGGAAGGTATTGTTAGATGCTTCGTTTAAGTTTTGAGTTTAATTGAAGGCATTATAACGTATTGATGTATCATTTAAATTAAAAGACATTCATGAATGCAAAAAAGTTTTGTTATCATAAAGAGAGGCATTAAAGTCAGAAGTTGCATTAGCTGTGTGTGTCTCTCTCTATGGAGTTATGTGTGAAAGGTCTCTATGCTCACCAATTCGTAATATATATTATCTACAATAAAAATAAAAATAAAAATTGAAGTTAGACAATAGGTGAAGTTAGAAATATTTTTGGAAAGGCTGGAATTAAGTTACATAATTTTATGAGAGTTAAAATGTAACTTCATCATTTTATTAGCTTATAGCTTTATAATTTTTAAAGAATTAAATTAGAATTTTTATCATTTTGGGAGTTAAAATACAATTTTACAATGTACTAATAATTTTGAAAAACTTAAAGGACCAAATATGTAATTTTTCATTTTAGGACCACGATCGCCAGCCTCATGGCGTAAGCCCTAAGCTGGAAGTAAAATTGTATTACACTTGTAGTTAAATTTTTACATATTATTAGATTTATAAGCATGTTCTGTTTTTACGAGAAAACAATATTTAAAGATATCTAATACCTTTAATGTCTTAAACAATATTTAAAGATATTTCACTTTTGGCTTACTAAGATAATGTGATAGACTTCGGTGAAATATAAAAGCAAGAACAAGAACTAGATTCACATAGTATTAAAAGGAGAGGATTTGCCGACTCATATGTTGGAGACACCTAGTAATATCTCACACGACTATAATTTCAATATTGAACACCAAAACTAAATTGGGAACACCAAAAGTAAATTAAAACTACGTAAACGTAGTGAATTAACTCGACAAATTATTATTAAATATCAAATGCAATAGAAAAATCAGTAAATACAAATAGAATAGAGAACACACCAAATATACAAGCTAATGAATTCCCTAATTAAAAGCATTTCCCAAAGTATACTTAATAGTATACACACTTGAGAAATACACACTTGAGAAGGGAAAAGTTGGGATTCTTCCTAATTAAAGGAATAGAGCCTTCTTTTATTTAGGGTAAGAGGCAACATAATTAAATGCGCTCTCAGATGGGATTTTATGAGCCAAACAACCAACAAATCTCCACCTTTGGCGAGTTTATCAATTCCACTTAGCTTCCTGAATCTTTCACTCTTCAATTTCGTGAAGTCATGTTCAAAAGTGCCTCCAAATGCATTCTCAAGCGCTTGAAGGTGTTCAAATCTACAAGATATTCATCAAGTTCAAATAGTGATTGAACTTGATTATTGTCACCACCTTGGTTATCATATTTACAAGATTTTCAGCTGTTACAATTTTATGAAGTAGAATCTTTCCTTTTTCAAATATTTCCCACACAAAGTGATACTTCACATCGATGTGCTTGGTTCTTGAATGGTAAACTTGGTTTTTCACTAAGCAAATAGCGCTCTAGTTGTCATAGTAAAAACTAATATGACTTTGAACCATTCCCAAATCTTCCAACAACCAATTGAGCCAAACAACCTCTTTAATAGCTTCAAAAATTGGCATATACACTGCCTTTATAGTTGGCAAAACTACAATAGACTGTAAGGTAGACTTTCAACTTACTAGGGCTTTAGCAAGAGTAAATAGATACCCGGTAGTAGATTGACATTTATCTATATCACCAGCATAATTGGAATCAACACATCATACTAAACATTGACCAAGCATTTTATCCACTTAAAGATCAAAATAACATTTACGGTTTTCATAAGATACCATGGAATCCATCTCACAACTCCAACTGCTTGTGAAATGTCTGGTCGAGTACACACCATTGCAAACATTAGGCTTTCAACTACATTAACGTATGAAACCTTCTCCATATATTCTCATTCTTTGTCACTATTATGAGACAATTGCGCACTAAGTTTCAAATGAGAAATAAGTAGGGTGCTTACATGTCTTGTATTTTCATTTAAACCAAAACATTGTAATACCTTTCTCAGATATTGCTTCTGAGTCAAACAGAGCTTACCTCTCTTTTTGTCTCTATGTATCTTCATGTTGAGAATTTTCTTGGTTTCACTTAGATACTTTATCTAAAAATCTTGATTTAGCTGAGCCTTCAATTAATATATTTCTCTTTGATTTTTTACAGTTATCAACATATCATCAATATAAAAGAAGAGATACATAAAAGATCCATCTTGTAGCTTTCGCAAATACACACAATGGTCATATTTGCTTTTAGTGTACTTTTGTCTTCTAATAAAGCTATCAAATCATTTGTATCACTACCTCGGGGATTGTTTCAACACAAACAACGATTTCTTTAGCTTACAAACCCAATTTTCCCCACTAGCAACCTTGTATCCTTCTAGTATATAAATTCCCTATTTTAAATCACCATGCAAGAAAGTCGTCTTCACATCAAGTTGCGCTAGCTCCAAATACAACTGTGCTACCACAACTAACAAAATTCTGGAAGAAGGCTTCACAACTGGGGAGAATACTTTATTGTAGTCAATTTCCTCATTTTGAGTGTAGCCTTTAGCTACCAACCTTAATTTGTAGCAAACATCTTTCTTACTAGGATCTCTTTATTTTTTTTGCATATACCTACTTGCATCTGATTACTTTTTTACCCTTTAGTAATTTCCAGGTCCCAAGTATTATTCTTCTGGAGAGATTGTATTAATTCATCCGTGGTGCTTTTCCACTTGTCACTTTTAGAGCTCTACAACATTTCTTGGTAAGTGACAGGAATATCATCATTTACAACTGGGAGTGCATAGGCTGCCATATTAGCTAAATGAATAGGTTTACTAATTTCTCTCGTTGCCTTTTAATTACAAGTGGTTTTGGTGTATTTAACGGTTATTGGGTCGAAACCTCTTCATTCTCTGATTCCTCCAATATGGTTAGGGAATCAAACTCATTAACTAGACTAATCACTATCTGCTTAAACTATACCTACCGTGGAGTACCATTTGTCTTAACATCTTCATTTGTTACCTTTTTCAACGTGGTAGACTCATCAAAGGTAACATCTCTGCTACGGATTATTTTCTTCGTGTCTAAACAAAAAAGTCAGAATCCTTTTACTCTAGAGGTGATTCCCATAAAAAGAGCTTTCTTTACTTTCAGATTTAATTTTGACTCTTTCACATGGTAATAAGTAGTGGATTTGAATACATGTAAGGAATCATAATCAATAGTAGGCTTTCCAAACCATACCTCCATAGGTGTTTTTCCTTCTATTACAAATGATGTCAAATGACTAATGAAATGATCAACATATGTCACAACCCCAGCCTAAAATTGCTTACCCAACCTAGCATTGGATAACATACATTGAAATTTCTTTAACAACGTTTGATCTATAAGCTCTGACACCCTCATTCTGCTGCGGTGTATCTCTAATTGTGAGGTGTCGAACGATATCATATTTCTGGCATACATCGAAGAACGAATCACTTTTATATTCCCTTCCATTATTTGTTCTTAATCAACTGATCTTCATGCCATTTTGATTTTCGATCATAGTTTTCCATTCAAGGAAAATTCCAAGCACTTAATCCTTAGTTTTCATCATGTACACCTAAAATCTTCTAGAAAAGTCATCAATAAAAGTTACAAAGTAGTGTTTTCTCCCAATGAAGGTGTCTTGGAAGGCCCCCACACATCTAAGTGAGCATAGTCCAAAATACCCTTCTATTATTGATAGCGGTGCCAAACTTCACTCTTTTTTTTCTTTTTTAGACTAAATTCTTGCAAAATTTTAACTTGCAAGCCTTTTCACCTTTCAACAGTCCTCGCTTTGCTAGTATTTGTAAGGATTTCTCATCATGTCTAATCATATATGCCACAACTTAGTTGTAACTAGTTCGTCATCACTGGATGCTACAACTACTGCACCAATAATTGTACTACATTGGAAGTAATACAAACTATTTTTCTTAATACTTATTTCCACAAGTTCTCCAAATGTAACTTCCAAAATTTCATCTCTTATAATAACAATTGAACCTTTTAAGAGATTCTTTTTCAAAGTGGGTACATACCGAACATAGATTAGAACCTTGGTTGATCTATCCTGACTTTTCAGTTGTATTAAACCTATCCCAATTTTTTTACATGTGTTGTTGTTGCCCATATAAACAACTCCTCTATCTAATTCCACTGAATTGAAAAACCATTCTCGATTAGAAGACATATGATAAGTGCAACCTGAATCTAATATTCACTCATTTGAATTGGAAGATGATGGTAAAACGACCAATGATATTTTAGAGTCCTTAGTATCTCACTATGCAACACTTGCATCTAGCACGTTCTGATCTTTCTTCTTCAGTTTCATATAGTCTTTCTCATGAAAAAAAAGGCACATTCATCTTTTCCAATTCTAACCATTGACTTCGATCTCTCCCTCCTTTTTGGCTTTTGGCTTTTCGAACGACCTCTTACCACCAATGCCTCTGCTACATTGTTATTGCTTTCTTTTTTAGTTTTTTTTCCGAGCTCATAGCTATACAAAGCATCGGTTACTCCATTAACGGTTCTTGTCATTTCCATGATGTAAGACTATTTCAAGATATTCAAATTCATCAGGAAGAGATGATAGGAACATTAAAGCCAAATCTTCATCTTTGAAGGTTTCATCCAAGCTTAGTAAGTTTTCCACCAACTAATTAAAAGTTACGTTGTGTTCATTCATAGTGGTGTCTAGTTGATAATCAAACCTAAACAATCTTTTCTTCATGTAGAGACGATTCTGACTACTCTTCTTTATGAAAATTTCCTCTAGTGCTTTCCACTATACATATGCAGAAGTTTCATTCTTGAAGCTATACTTTTGATCCTTAGAAAAACAAGACCAAATCGTACTACATGCCTAACAATTGATAGTATTTCATTCTTTCTACTTCATATCTTCGGGTTTTTCTTCTTCAATAGCTATGTCTAGACCTTGTTGAAACAAAACATTAAGCAGCTCTCCCTACCACATGTTGAAATGACCAATTCCAACAAAAACTCCATTTAAAACTTTGCATTTTACATTACTATCCTCATAGGTGACAAGTTTGATGAAGACATCAATTTCATTTCAATACCAACTAACAATGTTCAATAGTAAGCACTTGATACCAGAATAATGAGTATAATTCAACAACAACGCACTAGGTAAGCTCCCAAGAAAGAGAGGTGGATCATAAAGACACTCTTAAATACAAGTCTTTCCTAACCAAAACATTTCCTAAACATGCACTTTCACACAACTACACTAATATCCAATAATCAAGGAACTGCGAGACTCTGATACTAATTGTTGGGGACACCGGGTAATATCTCACACAACTGTAGCTTTAATATTAAACACCAAAATTAAATTGAGAATACCGAAAACAAATTGAAACTACCCCAACACAGCACATTAACCTGAAAAATTACTATTGGTTCAACAAATTGCTTACGTCCTTGGATTCCAACATTAAATGATAACTTCACTAGTATTAAAAAAATTACAAACTAATGAAATCCCCAATTAAAAGAAATTCCCAAAGTATTACACACTTGAGAAAGAGGAGAAGTTGGGATGCTTCCTAAGTGAAGGCATTAAGCCTTCTTTTATATAGGATGAGAGGCGGCATGTGTAAATGCCTTATTTTATGAGCTCCATATATGATTCAAGCAACTGCCTAATGATGAACCACAAGGTAAGCTCTATGGAACCATCTTTAACACATACATAAACCAGACTTACATTTCAAGTAATATTTTTTGCTGCCCACATCCACAAGTTCCTTAATAGCGAAGAGTGTTGAAAAGAGATTTCTTCTCTTTTGGGCAATGGGAATGGAGAAGAATATCTCATATTAGTGAAAATATTATTATTCCAAATTCCATCACTTGGTTCCTGATGATTTTGCTTTTGTAATATTAGAATTTTTTTTATCTATATAATTATTTTAAATTTCGACTTAATTTATTATCTACATTATATTCAATGATTACTATCGAAATGGAAATTAAATAATATAAACTGTTTGATTTCGAATCCATTAAATATCTTAATTTAATAACTCGTAACTTTTTAACAAATAAAATATGTTAAGATTTACATATTCAAATATTAATATTTACATCAATTCTGAAATCCGCTTTGCATGGAAATAATGTTTTTCAACCTTATAGAACTATTCTTCTTCTATTTGACATTGATTAGAATAAGGTTTTTCAACCTTTAAATAGATGTAGTTAAAACTCCTCTTCTATAATTCGAATTTCAACATTAGTGAATTTTCTTCTCCTCTACTTATGGTTTTTTCCCGAAAGTATTGTGCTTTATTTTTCTTTCTTATTGTTTTGTGATCATTCTATATTACCATTATCGATATTCAATTTTTACAGAAACCAAATTTATTAATAAACAATTTAGGATTTATTCAATTGAAACGTTTAAAACTAAATCTATATATATTTTTAAATAATTCATAATTTCGTGACCACGATTAAATCATGTCAAGATTTCATGTAACTCTTAATACATGGGATATGTAGTTATGAATTGAAATATGGAAACGGATTCAATGATCCAGAATCAATATTCTTTATAAGTTGCAAAATAAAAATAAAAATTACAGTGTTATCTCTCAATACGCAAGCAGTAAAAAAGAGAATACCGTTGGGCAAATCTATTAGTACCCATAGAGAATCTAAAACATTAAAAAAAAAGGTTGTAAAAGCATTTAAGTTAGTTCTTATGTGGTCCATATGTACTGGCCTAGGAAAGAATCATGTTGCAGTAAAGGATTGAAGACACTGATACTGGAAATCAATAATGGAAAAAGAAAATTGGTGGGGACTGAATCAAATCAAAGAGTAGCCCAAAAAGGATCACGAAATATCTGTGATATACATTGATTTTAATGAATTTTTATTTTCCTTCTGTTATCCTACAAATTCCTTTTAAGGGGCTCCACTTTCTCTCCCTCCAAACACCACCCACCACCAACCTTCAAATTCTTGTTGTTTTCTCTTTAAATACAATCTCTCATTACATTCATACATCTCTTGTGAGCTTGTTTATTGGTCTGGTCACTCGATGACCAATTTTTAATGCTATACCAGCTTTTTTTTTTACCCTTCATGTTACACTATATAAAATAGAGGGCTAAGGCAACTGTCTGCTTATTTGGTGTTCATTAATGTTTTATCAAATTATGGATGGTGACTATGGCGGCAGTTGCGGTGGCTGTTCTGAGGACATGACGGTGGAGTTTGGTTATGAACCACATGTTTTAGCGGTGGATGATAACCTCATTGATAGAACACTGGTGGAGAAATTACTCAAGAACTCCTCCTGTAAAGGTACATTATACTTTTTATTCTTTTTACAATTTAATCCTTCATTACTTTGGGTCATTTTTCAAAGGAATTTGCTTGTGTCTTTGGTGCAGTAACAACTGCAGAAAATGGGCTGAGGGCATTGGAATTTTTGGGTTTGGGAAGTGACGAGAGGAATTCCTTGGAGGGCACCGTAAGAACCCAGAACTTAACTCTTACTGATTCATGCAGCAAGCTTAATGTCGTGTTTTAAATGTCAAACTGCAGGTCTCAAAGGTAAATCTAGTAATAACAGATTATTGCATGCCTGGAATGACAGGATATGAGCTGCTTAAGAAAATTAAGGTATTGAAAATGCAACATTTTGTTAAGAACCCATTTTGAAGAATAAATGTGAGCGAGCATTGAAATTAAGTTGATGTTGTGAAAAAACAGGAGTCATCAGTTCTGAAGGAGGTCCCTGTTGTAATCATGTCATCTGAAAATATTCCAACTCGAATTAACCAGTAAGTTTTCCTGGAGATGTTTTTTTCCTTCTTCTTTGCATTTTATTCAATGGTAAGTGCAAAATAAATAAATGAAGTTTAATTTTTCATAGTTAGATTTTAATGTTGGAGTATATTATGTGAAAAAAAATAGGTGCTTAGAAGAAGGTGCTCAAATGTTCATGCTGAAGCCCTTGAAACAGTCGGATGTTAAGCAATTGAAACGCCATTTGATGAAATACAGAAGCTGAAATTTACCCTTTTTTGAGGACAAACTTTAGCCATTACCAAAAAATGTATGAGAAACATTTATTCTAATAAAAAATATTTTTTCAGATGCAATTTCTTGTTCTGTTTTTAATCCAGAGTTCAGCTATCTTCGGAAAGAGAATATTCATTGTACCGAGTAAAGACTTCGTTTGTACTAAGTTTTATTTAAATGTTTATATATGATATAGTTTGTGTAAATTTATATTATCATATTTTTCTTTTTCT
The DNA here is from genome assembly GCF_007990345.1 of Gossypium hirsutum. NCBI lineage: Eukaryota > Viridiplantae > Streptophyta > Magnoliopsida > Malvales > Malvaceae > Gossypium > Gossypium hirsutum. The sequence goes on from NC_053441.1 coordinate 28,146,949, forward strand.
AAATTGATGAAATGATATTATTTGCTTTATTAATATAATAAACTTTCTTTATAATAATTTTGTTCGTTACATAAAAATTATGGCTATACATTTATAACAGCTCTCTATTTAAAATGGATAAAATGACATTTACACCCTTAATGCTTTGACAGATTAGTTTTTCCCTCCATTGGTTCCTTTTCACCTATGCAATTATTGTCACATGTTTCCAATGTGAATTAGTTGTTAACTTGCATACTCAATTAAGTTTCACTATCAATAGTCATCATTAGTTTTGTAATTTTCATTTATAATAAAGAGAAAATAATTAGTTATGGATTATTTAAGAAAATTTCATAGAAAGACCCTGGTCATTTAATCTTTGCAAACTAAATCTTTGCTTCGTTGGTATCGACATTGGCCTTCGAGTTAGTTGCTAGTCGCGGTTTCTCCAGCATTTTTTCGTAGTTTTATTTTATTTTTAATTTCAATCCATATTTCTATTAGGAACTGCTCTCAAAAGGCTTTATCATGATAGATCATAATGATGGTGATATATTCAAGATAATGAGGAGAAGGATAGCACATTTGAGACTTGACCTTTTGTGCATGCATCACTAATATGGTATGTCTCTTGCGGCTTTTGGTAGTTTTTCTTGGTTGATCAGCGTTCATCTTCAAGTTGATTTAATGATGGCGAGGCTAGGATGCAAATTTCAGCAATTTGATCAAGTTGGTGCTTTTCTAGTTTGTTTCTAAATTATTTTAGTGTTGCAGTTATTGTCAACTTGCCCTTTTTTTTATTACTTTGCAGACATGACATTTTTACATTAATTTGTAGTGGTTTATTTATCATTTGTACAATGTGTCATGTCTTTGCATTATTGTTGACCATGGTTCCTATAAATAATATTTTCTTCAAACAAAAAAAAATTGCTATAACAATATTTGATATTTAGATCATATTTGAATTTCTTAAAATTTCAAATAAAAAACTATAATATATTAATAATATTGATTAATGAGATTTAGATGATATCTTTAATAAAATTTACAAATGTAATTTATTTTAGGGTGTGTTTGGATGTCACTGAGTAATTGAAGGAATTAAAATTTCCTAAATATGTTTGACTAATAGAGTGTAATTACATTGTAGTTTCCTATGTTATATTTGGTATTTTAAATTGTAATCACGCAACTACATAATTTAAATTTTAAAATATATTAATTATTATAAAAATTATCAATAATTGTTTGAGAAAAAAAACAAGTAGCATAAACTAAATCAATAAATATTGTATAATGTAGTTAAACTTGGTATAATTAATTTATAATAAATACTATGTGATGTAGTTAATTATTTAGGTCAAAATATATAGGAAATTATTTATAATAAATAAAATTTTAAATTATTTTAACGAGATTAGTAATTAAAATACTATTATTATTGTATAAAAATTACTCTTTAAATTTAAGTCAAGTACAAAATACTTGAAAAGTCACATATGGTAATTGGATTTTAGTGTAATTTTTTATAAGTACCCGCGTAATTACTCAAATTCTCATCTTTCATAATAATTGAAAAATATAATTGGTTTTAGTTACCCGCAATGACTCATTAATTACAATGGTTATGTCACACCCCAAAATAAAGGGGGTAGTTGTGATGAGCAAGTAAGAAATAAGTCTTATGCTTAATAGTTAAGTGGCTTTTATATTCCTTAGAGGTTTTAGATTTAATCCACACTTCTCTCATTTCTTTAATCTTTATTTTCAGCAAACTAGGATGAAAAATTACTTTAAAATAAATATTATTTAGAGTAAAATCTATCAAGAATGGGTAGCAGCCCAAATGGTTAAGCATCAATCCTCCCCCCTTGCACAACCAAGTTTGAACCACCCAAGACCCTTTCATTTTATTTCGACAGAATAGGGGAAATTACCAGCTCTAGCTATTTAGTCATTTCCCCCCCAATTACACTAGGATTATGTTTCTTCTTCCTTTCCAATTAGAATTTCTCTTCCATCTCCCTATATCTTCTCATCTTTCTTTTCCATCCTCTTCTTTACATTAAATTTTCTCTCCATTGCTGAAATTATTATTGCTTTCGATATCAAATCAGTCCCCAATAAAATTGATTCTCTATCAATTGTTGAAATTCTACATTGATAGCCTTCGTAATTCCATCAACTATGATAAGTGCATCTCAATCTAAAGTTTAGAACCCCGAATTTCGTTAAATTTCTATCCGATATTGATATTTCAAATCAATTAGTCAACCTTTCATTGTTCTTGACGAATCTTTCGTTAATATCATTGAATATTGATAAATCTTAGAAAACAAATGTTATATCTTGTATAATTATCATTTGAAGGACCTGATTTATGTACCTCAGATTAGATTTGAACATGAGGAATGCCGTTCGAGATACCAGTGACAGGTGTGTCTTCTTTTACAAGCGAATCGGGGCAAATCAAGCCTCAGAATAGGGCCACATGGGCTTGTGGGCCACACATGTGGGCCACATGGTCCACCACATGACTATATGCCTTAGAAACCCTAGTGTAGTTTGTGAACCACATAGCCTTCCACACGACCATGTCTCCCATGTAGATTGATTTTGCAATTTCCACACGACCATAGCCTGTTACACAACTGTGTAACCCCTTCAAACGGCTTATAGCCTCACACACGACCATGTGACCCAAGTTTTAAAAAAATTATAGTTTTGCCCATAAATTTATGTTATGTTCAATTTAGTCCCTAATTGATCCCTAAATTGTTCCTAGAAGTTTTTGTGCACTTAATTGACCATTAAATTAGTGTTTATACGCAAATTTACAATTTATATGCCTGAATTTCTACTGTTATAATGTGTTTATTGATATTGTTTAGTTGAATCATTATGGTGATATGAATAAACAATTGATATTAATCATGCCTACTGTTAAAGTGTAATTGACATATTGTGAGTCCTAATACTGTTATTACCTTATTGAATACATGATAAACATGTCATTGCTAGTGCTGAATGGAATAAGTGTTAAATAATCCTACAGATTTCTACGTTATTATGTTATAAAGTATATCATATTGCATTACACGGGAGGATGATTTGTACGGAGGAAGAGTGTCAATTTAATAATTTGCAAACTAGTGGTGGCTTGTCCACAAACCAAGTGGCAATTTGTTCAATGTGCAAACATGTTGTGCACTTACAACAAGTGGTAGTAACTGCAAATATGTAGTTCGATCACAAACCCAGTGGCAGCTTAATTGCAAATGTTTTTATCTAAATTACCGGTGGTTTACCTACAATATTTATAAACCCAGTGTCAAATTTTATCTGCAATTACGTTGTGTATCCACAACAAGTGGCAGTTATCTGCAAATCAGCGGTGGCTCAACCATAACCCAGAGTGATATGGTAGGTGAGTACTGGGAAGCTTATGAGTGAGGTGTGTAGCGAAGTTAGGTAGGACCTTTCTGATAAACTGAACTTTCATTGCCATACATTAACATGTGTATTTGACATTGTGTTTTATGAAGTAGTGTAGTGAAGTGATGATACGATAAACCGTTAATCTAAAGTGCTTTATGATTGTGATTATTTTCAAAATTGCTAACCCACATGCTTTGCCTACGATTTTGTTTCAGTTTTCTTGTGAAAGTACTTACACTGAGCTTCATAACTCACTCTCCTTTACTTTACATCTTTACAGATAACCCACTAGGTTAAGAAGCGAAACTGGTAAATAGAAGGACTCGACTCGGATTAAAGTTTTATTAATATTTTTATTTTTACGCATTATTATTTATAGTTCCTATTATTTAAGAACTGTAATGTCTTATTTAAATTGTGGCATGCGACTTAGTTTCAGGTTCATTTAGGGAATGCATGAAATATTTAGGCTATTAATGCTTGAGTTTTATTTTATAATGCATGAAACATTGTTTTCATTAAATCTATGCTAGTATGACTTTTTCATTGCATTGATGAAAAACGAGTTTTTAAACAAATAGATAATTTATAAGTCAATCGGTTTTGAATTAAATGTATTATTTCGTAAAAAGGGTCGTAAAACGCTAAGTTTTTCTGAAAATAGACTAAGTTTTCTCTAAAGTTAAATAAATGTTTTAAAACGGCTATTTTATAAACTTTGCCAGCTTAATGGGTCATCTCAGTGGCCAATGTAATCTGTTGAATTCGGGCCTAATGTCTAGGCCGGGTTGGGGAGGTCACATTTGGTAGTATCAAAGCCTAGATTTTCTAAACTTGGACTATGGAAATTTGAGGAAGTCTACATGAATGCATCAAAAAATGGTATTTTAAGAAAAAACCATGCCACAGTTTTTGAAAAATTAATTTTTCTACAGGAAATTAAATCCAAGACCCCATTATCAGTCTTGACTTAGATACTTTTGAAACTTTAGATAAATTGTGATCGTTATACTGTAAATACTTAGGAAATAGCTAATGCTTGAAGCCCTTTGTTTGAAACCTATAGATACCCTTTAGATCCTAGATTTTTGAGAGTTCACTATGAACACTTAAGGTAGACGTGGTAGGTGTAAGCCACGCAGGGCTGCACTTGTAGAGTCGCCTACTGTTCAGGGCGAGAACCGGATCCATGAAGAGGACTATGTTGAGAACTCTACCGCCAATGGTGGCGGAGGCTATGACAACGACAACGGCAATGACGTTGTGACGTAGGCAATGCTAAAAGTATTGCAAAGGGTTGCTTGAGCCTAAACTGGATTGGGGAGCCATGGATCTGTTGCGGAGAGATTGCGATCAAATGGGGCTAAGATGTTCAAAGGCGTTTCTAGAACAACTCCTATCATGGCTGAGTATCGGATGGAGTCGACAGAAGGGTGGTAAAACGTTAAGTTTTTTCGAAAATAGTAAGTTTCCTCTAAAGTTAAACAAATGTTTTAAAACGACTTTTTTTTATAAATTCTGCCAACTTAGTGGGTCGTCTTGGTAGCCAATGTAATCTCCTGAATTCGGGTCTAACATCTAGGCTGAGTTGGGGAGGCTATAGGTTACTCAAACAAGTCACAAGTATGTAATTACAAATAATTACATTCAAATCTAATTACTAGGTGGTTTTTCAAACTCGCCCTTGTTAAAGATGATTTTCATTTAATTAAATATGATTAATATGTTTTATTATGCGAAATTGAAATAAGTTATTGAAATAAGTTATTGAAATAATGTCTTAACTAAAATTTATGATTTTTAAAGAACTAATTTACTAAAGAGTGTACTTCATAATTTGTAGATGCTATTATAGAAAAAAAAGCTACTATGAGGATAAAAATAAAACATACAAAAATCAGTTGTACAATAAACTTTTATAATGAAATGTTGCTATAACAGTATGTTGATCTAAAGAAGTTTGACTGTATAGTCTAAATTTATACTTCATTAGTGTGTAAAATATAAAATTTTTAATTAATATTTATTTTAATAAAATGGTTACAATTTTAGTTAAAATAAAAAATAGTTATTAAATTCCACTATAGATTAATAGAAGCATGAGTTTAGAGAAACTTTTAAATCAATAGGAATATTCTTATTTTTTATTATATTACTACATTAAAATTAAAATATATCTATTTTTATTATATTTAATTAAAACAAAATTTACGCTTTAAATCCATGTTAAATTACATTGTAAATATGATTTAAATAGATGAATATTAAAACTATACAGAAACTTTGTTTTAATGTACAATATTAAATATGAACTTTTATTTTATTCAATTACATATGTGACATTTGAAATTTAATTCAATTTTCAAAAATCAGCAACATGGTTATCAATGTAACACTACTTTATATTTATTTATTGTATACACAAATAATTATAATTATCTAATATTAAAAATAAGTGGAGTTATTTGATTTTTCAAATATACACAAATGAATTAAGCTTAAATATTTATATATAATTAAATAAAAATAAAAATCAATAATATAAGACTTATCACTACGAATAAATGCATATTTACACTCAACATTTAGGTATTTCCATTCAATTAGCTAAAATAATCACAAAGTTCAAATTTCATTTTTTTACTTATATAATAATTATGGTTAGAAGTTGAGAAAAATATAATGTCGGTAATGACAATATATCGCAAAGAAAAATAGAAATAGAAAAATAAAGAACACACAGATTTTACGTGGAAACCTTTTCGGGAAAAAACCACGGGCAGAGGAGAAGAAAATTCACTATGTCGAATTCGAATTATTTACAAGAGGAGTAGACTATGCCTATTTATAGGCTTGTAAACCTTATTCTAATAGGAGTGAAACTCCTTATTCTAATAATAATATCAAATAGATGGAGTTTAATAAGGTTTAAAAAACCTTATTCTAAAATAAAATAAAAGAAGTATAATTCTATAAGGATTTTACTTTTATTTTATTTTACCACAGTATTTAATTTAAATAAGGATTTGTGTCACTTAATTCTAACAATCTCCACCTTGACACGAATTCTTAATGAACAAGTTCTTCATCGCGAACTCTCAACGAACAAGTTTCTCCACCTCTTCCATAAAACCCCTTAAGGGTTTATTTTCAACAATGAACACCAACCAAGTCTAAGCAGTGCTCAAACTTGGTTATAGGAAGTGACTTAGTCATCATATCTGCAGGATTTTCATGAGTACTAATTTTGCTCACAACAATATCACCACGAGCAATAATATCACGAACAAAATGATACCGAACATCAATGTGTTCTGTTCTCTCATGAAACATTTGATCTTTTGTAAGGAAGATGGCACTCTGACTGTCACAAAATACTGTATTGATTTGAAGGTCTTCATTGAGTTCACTAAATAATCCCTTCAACCAAATAGCTTCTTTACAAACCTCAGTAATCGCCATGTACTCAGCTTCAGTGGTAGACAAAGTGACTGTAGTTTGCAAAGTGGCTTTCCAACTGATTGCACAACCTCCGATTGTAAAGACATAACCTGTGAGAGATCTTCTTCTATCGAGGTCTCCAGCAAAATCAGCATCAACATACCCAATTACTCCATCTCTAGTTCTTCCAAACTGTAAGCAGACATCGGCAGTACCTCGTAAGTATCTTAAAACCCACTGAACTGCTTTCCAATGTTCTTTACCGGGATTTGCCATGTATCTGCTAACTGCACTAACTGCATATGATAAATCTGGACGTGAACAAACCATGACATACATGAGGGATCCTACTGCACTAGAGTATGGAACATGTGACATGTACTCAATCTCATCATCTGATTGTGGAGACAAAGCTGATGATAGTCTGAAATGGGCTGCTAAAGGAGTACTAACAGGCTTAGCATTCTGCATATTGAATTTGGAAAGAACTTTCTCAATGTGCCCTTTCTGACTTAGGTACAATTTACTTATTTTTCTATCCCTGAGAATCTCCATACCAAGTATCTTCTTTGCTAGTCCCAAGTCTTTCATCTCAAATTCTTCACTTAGTTGGGCTTTGACCTTTCTTATCTCTCCTTTATCTTTTGCTGCTATCAACATATCATCAACATAAGGGAGTAGATACACAAAAGAACCATCATTGTTTTTCTTAAAGTAAACACAACTGTCAAAGCTACTTCTTTTAAAATTATGATAAGTCATAAAGGAATCAAACCTCTTATACCACTGTCTTGGTGACTGTTTCAAACCGTAAAGAGACTTTTTCAGCAAGCAAACATAGTCCTCTTTTTCTGAGACTGTAAAACCCTCTGGTTGTTGCATGTAAATATCCTCCTCAAGCTCTCCATGCAAAAATGCAGTTTTTACATCTAACTGCTCAAGCTCCAAATCATGCATGGCCACAATACCAAGCAAAGCTCGAATCGAACTATGCTTCACAACTAGAGAGAACACATCTGTGAAATCTACTCCTGGAATTTGACTGTAACCCTTTGCAACAAGCCTTGCTTTATATCTGGGTTCTTCAACTCTTGGAGTCCCCTCTTTCTTTTTAAACACCCATTTACAATGAACAACCTTTTTAGCTTTTGGAAGTTTCACAAGATCCCATGTTTGGTTTTTGTGGAGTGATTCCATCTCCTCTTGCATAGCAAATATCCACTTTTCTGAATCTTCACAACTAACCGCCTCAGAATAATTAGATGGCTCTTGGTTTGCATCTATATCTTCAGCCACATTTAAAGCATAAGCAACTAGATCAGCCTCGGCATACTTCTTTGGAGGTTTAATTTCTCTTCTAGTTCTGTTTTTAGCGATAGAATATTGTGGTGAAGAAGCAACTCTATTTTGAATTTTCGTACTGGCTTTAGTAGTCGACTCTGTTGTAGATTCTAGATTAATCTGATGCTCCACCTGCTTTTGATTTTCTTTATTGGAAGAGTCTTTAAGAGATAAGTTAGGTAGCATAGCAGTTTCATCAAAAAACAACATCTCTGCTAATCACAACTTTTCTATTTTCAGGACACCATAACTTATACCCTTTTACACCAGCTTTATAATAAGAAAAACACATTTAATGGATCTTGGTTCCAATTTTCCATTATCAACATGAGCATACGCAGGACAACCAAAGATATTTATATCAGAATAGTCAGCAGGATTACCAGACCATACCTCTTGTGAAGTCTTTTTCTCAATGGCAACGGATGAAGATCTGTTGATCAAAAAACATGCAGTAGAGGCTGCTTCTGCCCAAAATGACTTTGATAAGTTGGCATTTAACAACATATATCGAACCTTCTCTATGATCGTTCTGCAACGCCGTTTTTCTGTGGAGTATGACGAACTGTCAAGTGCCTCATGATCCCTTTTGACTTGCACAGTTTATTAAATTCATCAGAATAGAACTCTAAGCCATTGTCTGTGCGGAGGTATTTTATTTGCTTTCCTGTCTATTTTTCAATCATGGTTTTCCAAGACTTAAATACAGAAAACACGTCGCTTTTCTTCTTCAAGAAGAATGCCCACACTTTTCTGAAAAAATCATCAATAAAAGTTAGCATATAATTAGCTCCACCTCTCGAAGGCACTTTGGATGACCCCCACAGATCAGAATGAATATACTCCAACGTTCCCTTCGTGTTATGGATTCCTCTGGTGAATCAAACTCTCTTTTGCTTCCCAAAAATGCAGTGCTCACAGAACTTCAGTTTGCAAATTCCTTGCCCATCAAGAAGTCGTCTTTTGCTCAATTCTGTCATACCATTCTCACTCATATGCCTTAGGCGCATATGCCAAAGTTTAGTAATATTATCATCTGGCAAGGAAGAGGATGACACAGTTACATCACCAGTAACAGTAGAACCCTGCAAAATATATAACTTGGCAGTCTTTCTCTACCCTTTCATCACAATGAGGGAACCTTTGGAAATCTTTAAAACCCCACTTTCAGCTGTGTATTTGTACCCTTTTAAATCAAGAGTACTCAATAAAATTAATTTTCTCTTTAATTCTGGAAATGTCGTACTTCATTGAGTGTTCTGACAACTCCATCAAACATCTTAACTCTAATTGTTCCAACACCTGCAATTCTACATGAAGCATTATTTCCCATCAGCACAATACCTTCAGACACTGTTTCGTAAGTTGTAAACCAATCCCGATTGGGACTCATGTGAAAGGTGCAACCTGAATTAAGGATTCATTCATCGCTTGCTTTGGAATTGTTGACAGAAGCGACTAGAAGTTCACCATCGCTATAATCTTCTACAACATCAGCTTTACCAGAATTTTCTAGTTGTTTTCCATTTTGATTCGCAGCCTCCCTTTTAATCTTGTTCTGTATCTTATAACACAGATTTAATGTGCCATTTCTTCTTGCAAAAGTTACAAGTTTTACCTCTGTTTGAAGACTTCGATCTACCCTTAGATTTACTGCGAGGATTCTGTTCCTGTGTCCTTCCATGATCATCATCAGCATTCCGATCTTGTCTCCCATGAACAATAAGACCCTCTCCCTGAGAGTCAGTTTTAACCACAAGATGCTTCATCTTATCATATGAGGTTAAAGAATCATAAACCTCATCAACTGTGAGAGACTCGCGGCTATATAAAATCGTATCTCTAAAGGTTGAATAAGACGGGGGCAACGAACAAAGTAGAATCAACCCTAGATCTTCCTTATCATATTGAACCTCCATGGCCTCCAAGTTTAAGAGAATTTCTTTGAACACTGTTAAGTGTTCGTGCACAGATGCACCTTCCTCCAAACGATGAGCATAAAGACGTTGCTTCATATGTAGCTTACTAGTTAGAGTTTTCGACATACATATCTGTTCCAATCTCTTCCATAATCCAGCGGCAAACTTTTCCTTCATCACATCCTGCAAAATTTCGTTAGACAAATGCAGATGTAACTGTGTTAACGCTTTTCGATCCTTGCGCTTCTTCTCTTATTCCGTCAATGTTGAAGGCATCTTATCTACCCCTAGTAGGGCTTCCTCTAAGTCCATCTGTGCAAGAACTGCTTGCATCTTTATCCGCCACAACGCAAATCTGGTGTTGCGATCCAACAGCGGAATTTCTTACTTCAAAGACGTTATTACTGTGATTGAGATGAACAACCCGGAAGCTCGGATACCAATTTGAGAAAAATATAATGTGGTTAATGACAATATATCGTAAAGAAAAATAGAAATAGAAAAATAAAGAACACACAGATTTTACGTGGAAACCCTTTCGGGAAAAAACCACGGGCAGAGGAGAAGAAAATTCACTATGTCGAATTCGAATTATTTACAAGAGGAGTAGACTATGCCTATTTATAGGCTTGTAAACCATATTCTAATAGGAGTGAAACTCCTTATTCTAATAATAATATCAAATAGATGGAGTTTAATAAGGTTTAAAAAACTTTATTCTAAAATAAAATAAAAGAAGTATAATTCTATAAGGAATTTACTTTTATTTTATTTTACCACAGTATTTAATTTAAATAAAGATTTGTGTCACTTAATTCTAATAGAAGTAATATTTTAATTATTAAAATAGTTAATTTATTTTATTATGTTCAACAATTTGAGCTATATTACTCTATATTAATTTAATGAAATAAAAATATTGTTTAATAAATTATAAATAAACATATAAAATTATGTGTAATGCATGTTACCTTAGAAATTAGTGTTATTAAATACATGTATCATTAATGAAGAAAAATCCAACTTGAATCTCTGCCCTTCTATAGTTAACTTCTTTTTGAAAATTATCCAAACATTTGCTTACGAGGGATGAGGGAAGACATAATTGAATTCAAAAATTGGTGTAAATCAGAATTTTATTTATTATTTTGTTATTTTTCATAATCATTTATTTATTTGGTACCCTTGACCGTTGACAAGTGTTTTGTCGGGATATAATAAAATATTTAAAAAAGGAGGCACTTGTAAATTTTTCAAGGTTTCTTGTGGAATAAAAGATATATATTAGCAGTGTAGCAAATACTAAATATATCAAATTTTTTTATAATTTTATATTTGATTAGCACATTAATATATTAATAAATTGATAAATGTTAAATCTAAGAATATAATTGTACTCATTATACATGTAAAATTTTAAATCCATTAAATAATTATATTATGTGAATTGAGAATATTATTATTTTTTATTATATTTAATAGTCAATATTTTTACATATAAAAAATTATTAGATATTTATAATTTGATCGAAGTTGGATGTGCATCATCTAGTAATAGTTGGATTGCAAAATATATAAATCCTATAAAATAAATATCTCATGTAATATAAGAGATTTAGGCGAACTCAATTAGTTTTTTACACACTACCATAATTTTTTTATACGATTTATATTTTTATACTTTTAACTATCTTGTTTTATGTTTTATCCATTAGATGAAAAAAAATAATTAAAAAGTGTGTAAAAAATATTCTTGATCAATACAATAAATTAACTTTGTTACTAAATTAGTTGCTTGTTAATTGAAAAAATTAATTAGTTTACTGATATGATACTTAATATTCGTTGTAACAGCGGTTATAACAAAAATAAATAGTAAAAAAAAAAAGAGAGAGTAGAAAAGAGTCAATTGAATTGATCTTTATTAAATGCATTTGCGGAGCTTTGCCCGATAAATGGTTTTATTCAATGATCATCCGAATCACCTATTGGCTTAAGCCCAATCTATCATTACACAAAGAAGTGATTGCAACCACAATACCGACCCCAATTGTCACAAATCACTCACACAAATATCTCACAATACAATCAATGAACTCCCAAAAAATACCTAAAAGATTGCCACAAAATAACCATAGGAAAACACAGCAAAACTTTTGACAAAAACACTCCAAAACTACTCTTGATGTGCAGCACAAAACAACCTATTTATAGGTTTTTTCAAGTGGTCAATCACCAGTGTTTTGATAGGCTTTAAACTGTTATTTAAAAGCTAAAATTATCCCATTAATTATTCTAAGTATTTATCAAATAAAAGTATTCATAAAACAGTCTTCTAACTACTCCAAAACTCTCTTCAATAAATCTGATAAATAAAAAATAACATTTTAATAATAAAACTTCCATACTTATCCAATCACCTCGAGTAATTCGGTTGAGAGTCTTAATATCTAAATCGGCCCATGTTTCCAGTATTGTCAAATATACCGTATTCAAATGGACCAAACTCAGCACAAGCAAAACTTATTCAAGGCCCAAATAGAAGAACAATTTCATTATAACATGACATGGAACGAGCAACAACTTTTTCAATATTAATAATGTTAAATCTAATAATTGTTGGTTGAAATAACAATTTTTTATAAAATTATATAAATATATATACACTAGAAAATTCAGCGTGCCCACTCTGTGGGTGAAAAAATATACTTTTTAAAAATTTATATATTTATTTATAAATAATTATATTTGAAAATAAAATTTTAAAAATTTCTTAAGTGAATGATGATTTTTAATGATAGTTATTTATTAATACAAATAAAAAAGAAAAGAAAAATTTAAGATGTGTTTTGACTTGAATGGAGTAATGGAGCGGTGGTTAAAGCTCTTGTCAAATATTTGTTTGGCACGGGTTTGAACCGTGTTACCCCTATTTCTTATCCTTAATATTATATAAAAATAAGAATAACTTAAGATGTGTTCTATAACGATTTTAATTCTTTACTTAATATAAAATTTTCAACAAAAAAAGTCTTGAATAAGATAAGTAAGTAGGTAACTACTTATCACTTATTATGCTACAATTGATAGGAGTATTATTTGTTATACATTTTATACCATAAAATATTTAATATTTTTAAATTGTAATATTTATTATTAAAATTTTAACATAAATATTTTTCGATAGTATATTAAGAATATTTTTCAAAATTCTTATTTTTAAAATATATGTAACCTCCCCAACTCGGCCTAGACGTTAGACCCGAATTAGAAAGATTACATTGACCACCGAGATGACCTAGTATGATCAGAGTTTATAAAACATTCATTTTGAAATATTTGTTTATTATTATTTTTAAAGAAAACTTAGCCTATTTTTGAAAACACATTATTTAACAAAACCAATTAATTTTAACATTCTTCTTGTAACAGTGACTATTTGAAAATTTAGTTTATTTATTTATTTACTACTCAATACTTATTTGTAAATTAGCTGCAGAAAAGTGATTTTTAACTTAATTTTAATAAAACTATATTCCATGCTTAATTAATTAAAAACCATATTTTAAGTTCAATTAAATGTCATGCAAGCTAAATAAAACCAAAACCTAAGTCACATGCCACAATTCAAATAAATCGATAGAGTTCCAAAATAAAATAATACAATCTTTAAATAATAATAAAAATCAAATAGTAACTTAAAAATATTTTAATAAATAAAACCGAGTCGAGACCCTCTGGATGTCGTGTCTGCGTCCTAAGCTGGTGGTTATCTGTAAAGATGGAATTAATTAGGGGAGTGAGCTAAGAAGCTCAGTGTGAGTTCTATCACAAGAAATCAATGCAAACAATAGACAAAATATACACCGTCAACTTCGAAGGATAAACACAATTTGAATAGCAACTCAAAAATTCGGTATTTCATATTAACTCATTATCATAATATCTCAGCATTCACAGCAATGCAAATATTTATAAATGCAATGCAATTTCAATTTATCAGAAAATATTCCTACCCCACTACTACACACCATAATAGGAGTTCCCTAAAACTTCTCTACCTTTACACCACATTGTAGATAAACCACTCATCGTTATGGATAAACCACTAGTAATAAAAAGGGTGGATGAACCACCGATTCTTTTTTTTATAAAATAGTTTTTTACAGACAAGCTACCAAAAGGTTGTGGATGCACAACATGTTTGCAGATTGAAGCTGCTAATACAGTGTGGTTAAACCACTCAAACAGTACAGATAAAAGTTGCTCAAAAGGTGTGGATAAATCAATCAACGGTTTAGATAAACTGCTTAATTTCCTCCGTTCACATCGTCCCACCCCATGCAATGCAATATGACATTCTTAAAACAAATTATTACAATAGCATTTAATATAATTTTAACAAAACATTACGATAACAATCATTATGCTTATAACTGTTTGATTTAGTGGCAATTATTATGCCTATAACAGATTGATTCAGTAGCAGAAGGCATGCTTATCATAGATTCATATTAACAATAATATAAGGCAAGTTGTACGTAAGATCTTAAGTGTAGATACAAAAGTCATATATAAATTGTTCACAATTCATGCAATTAATTATATAAATACCATAATAATTCAATCAATCAAGGATTCTAACATAAATCATACTATTAGGGACTTATTTGATCAAAATTGAACATTAAAATAGTTTGGGAATCAATCATGGACTAAACTGAACAAAACATAAAATTCTAGGTCAAAACTATAAATTCTGAGTTATAGGGGACACATGGTCGTGTGATCGGACCGTGTGGAAGGGTTACACGGTTGTGTGGCTAGGTCGTATGACAGATTGTGGCAGTGTGGTTTTTGCAAAATTGATTTACAGGGGAAACACTGTCGTGTGGCAAGCCGTGTGGAAAGGTCTAGGCCATGTAAGAAGCAGACTGACTAGGGTTTCAGAGGCAAATGGTTGTGTGAGGCGGCCGTGTAGCCCTATTCTAGGCTCGATTTTGCTCTAATTTACTCATAAAAGAACACACACCTTTCACCGGCGGCTCGAGCGATGTTCCTCACGTTCAAATATGATCTGGGGCACCTAAAATGGGTCTTTTAACTGACAATTGCACAAGAATTAATAATGGATTTCAAGTAAAATCAAGATTTCGATAGATTTTCTTTTACAAAATTCTTAAAAGATCCATTAATTCAAATGAAATATTAGCATTGAATGTAAGTTCTATGAGAATTTGAGATTAATTATCGGGATTGAGTTGAACATACTGATTCTATGGACGACTATGAAACCAGTTGAAAAACATCTTGAATTGAGAATAATTTTTTGGGTTTGGGAAGCAAAATAATTTTCAAAAACAAAATAACATGAAATATTATGAAAAAGAAAAGGGGAAGAAAAGAAAAGATGAAGATATAGAGAAAAGAGGGAGGAATTCTAATTTGGAATGGAAAATGAAACAAAATCCTAATGTAATTAGGAAAAAGGGACTAAATAAATAGGTTTTCAAAATTTTAGGTGGCTGGAGGGTAATTTATCCTTGCTACCGAAATTAAAAGGAAAATGGGGGAATTTGGCGTAGATGAGCTTGGGAATCCAAAGGGGAAGGAAGAATATATAACCAATTAGGCTACTGCCTACAATTGTTTATTTTCTACTCCACTTAATATTTGTTTTAGGGTGTTTTTCATTCTAGTTTGCTGAAATTGAATGAGAGAAATAGAGTTTGAACCCTAAGATCTCTAAGGAGTGTACTAACTACTTAACCATCAAGCTTAAGACTTATTTCTTGATTATTCATTTCATCTAACCTCTTATATTTTGGGGTGTTACAATTTATAAATAACATAATAAATTATTAATATTTATTAATATTCAACATTATGATATTTTCTATTAATTTTTTTAATTTTTTAAAAATCAAAATAAAAAAATATTAACATAATAATATTATGCTTGATTCAAGTTAATTTTTATATAATAGTAAAATTACTCATTAAAAAACTCTTTCTTGAAAAAATGACTTATACTTTTCATGATAAGTGTCAAGTGGTATAAAAATATCGTTCCCACATAGAGTGATCACTAATTATACACTAATCACCAAATATTACTCTAACATCTATCCAAATAAATTGATAATATAAAATTTTAAACTAAATCAGATAAATAAAAATAGGCAACTCAAGTTAAAATGAAATAATCAATTAATAATAATAATCTAGGATTACAATTTTATCCAATGTATCACCTAATTCTTCTATCACCACCCAATTTTACTCTCATATAGTTGATTACTAACCTGAGGTACTAAAATTCCCTTAATTATTTGGGTAAATTACACTGCGGGTCACTCTAAAATAGCGTTGTTCCTATTTTAGTTACTTTAAATTATTTTTTTGTTAATTTAGTCACACTAATTAAGATAATTTCTTAAATTGGTCACTGTCATTAAAATTTTCGCTAATCCACTGACGGATTAACATTTTTTTTGTCTTTTGACTAAAGCTAGAGACCTCTTTGTCATTAGTCCAAAGAACTTTTTTTTCTTTATTTGCAACATAAGACTAAAGCTTGCAAGTTTTCTCTTTTTCCTTCTTCTTGGTGTTTGTTTCCTGGGAATATTAACAGAGAAAAATGAGAATAGTTTTGACTTTTTTGTTTGACTTGTCCAAAACACCCCATTTTCTAGTTTATTATTTAGATAACCTTTTTACTCTTTTATTATTTTATTTTATTTTAATTGATTGTCTCTTAACATTTTTAAGAGAAAACATGCATAGGAGAAAATAAAAGAAAAAACTCACAAATCCTTAAAATATTCTCTTGAGTACCCTTAGAATCATCCTTTCATTATTTACATTCAATACCGAGTAACAATGACATAATTACTATGAAAAAGAAAAAGAAAAAGACAAGAACTATTTATATCATAAAAAAAAACTACTTATCATGTTTTTCATTAGAAAAGTTGAACACCTAACAAAACCAGAATTGTTAATAACCCCCCCCCACACACAAAGAAACAGAACACAACCAGTTCTAGAAATTGAAGAATTAAAGGGGGAAAATAAACTTTTTCTTAAAAAAGAAGAAGAAAAACTTACCATAGTAAAACCAGATCTTGAAGAAATTGCAAAGGATCTCCGAGAAGCACATTGCCAAATCAGAGCACAAATCAAATGTCTACAAATAAACACTATGAACATAATACTCAATATAAAATCTATAAGTCAAACAAACAAATTAAAACTATCCTCATTTTCCTTTTGTTACTTTTCTCAATAAACAAACAACAACACAAAGGAAAAAGAGAACTTACAAGTTTTAGTCTTATGTTGCAAATAAACCCAAAAAATGTGTTTTGGACTAATTAAAGAGAGGTCCTTAGCTTTAGCCAAAAGTAAAAAAGTGTCACATCAATAATCCGTTAATAGATTAACAAAATTTTTAACGATAATGACAAATTTGAATAATTATCTTAATTAGAGTGACTAAATCGACAAAAAAAGTTTTAAAGTGACGAAAATAAGAACGATGCTATTTTAGAGTGACCTGCAGTATAGTTTACCCTAATTATTTTCCAAGTAATTAAGGAACTAATTTAATCCAACTATTGAGATATATTCTTATGTCCATAATTTAGACCAAATTAATTAAGAACAAACACAAATTAAGGTTACCCAAGATAATCAAGTATATTTCTATCCTAATTAGAAATCACATATTGGCTCATCTAATTTAGACCTAGAATTATTCATTCTAGACCTAAACCTAGAAGCCCTCTTCTAATTATTTTTTTAGGTTTTATCAAACTAATAGTAGACCAAACTATTATAAATAAAGAATAAGAATGAATAAATAATCAAATCTCTATTAAAAATAAGAAGAGATGAAAATAGAAAAATATTCAATTAACTAAACATGGAATCCACTACAATCCTAGAAAAAAAAACTTAGTTCATTGAGGAATTGAAAAATATCTTGAAATAAAAATAGTCAAGCGTAGAAAAAAGAAACAAGAAGAAAATTGATGGAAAAACTTAATCTTCTCGATGAAATCTACCAATTCTTGATGCGTGAAGGCTTTGGCGACTTCTACTTTTTTTCTCCTCTCCCACCTTGTGTTTAGGTCTCTTTTTTCCCTTTTATAATCCCAAACATCGCAACTCTTGAAAATTGTTCGAGTACGTGTACTGCATTAAGGAGCAATCTTTTTGTCGAAGTAGAAAGTTGTCTGTCTGCGTTTGCTGGGTCGAAAAAATCTTTCATTAGAGCGGAGAGTTGTCTACCTACGTTTGTTGGGGGTAGAAACCTCTTTCATTGGAGCATAAATCTGCCTTAATTGCCAATATCAAGCTATCATTTATCCATGCTTTGTCGAACCTACATTGGGTCAAAACACGCAAAAATGAGTTCAATTTAATACTAATAATATATAATTAAATAATAAAATAACTAAAATGTACTAAAATAACTTATAAAATAAACTAAAATCCTACTAAAATAATAGACAAATAACTCTAAGATTTTATAAGGAAAAAAGGGGTTTATTTTCCGTTGACATATAAGTAATTTTTCATTGGCCAAATTATTTTCCACGAAACAAACACAGAAAAATACAAAAAAAAACATTTTTTGTGAAATAAATGCACCCTTATGCTACGTTTGGTAGGGGTATTATTTTTTACACATGTTTTAGTATATGAGTTAGTAATAAACTAACTCAATTAACAATATTTAGATATCCCACTAACTTATTTTTAGCAAAGAGAGGAGAAATTTTTCAAAGAGGTCTTATTTCTCATCTTTCTAATTTTAAGTTTAATTTTTTACTAATTATTCTTTATTTTGTATTTAACTATTGTAATACATATGTAATAAATACGTTTTTTTCTCATGTTATTACACTAGTAACCAAATGAGGCATTTGTGTTCTAAGTTCATGCCTCATGTTATGTATAGTTTTTTTTTTCTAGATTTATTATTGGTTTACATTATTTATATAGATTTTAATTAAAAATACAAAAAAAATCCTAATAATAATATTTTTTTTTAAAAAAATCATTTTTAATTTTTTTCTTAATTAAGTTGGTGATCAATTAACTCGTTACACTAACTCAATTAATACATTAATAATAACAATAAACTCTAACACCCATTGGGTGAAATCATATATATAATGATAATTAAAAGAAGAGTATAAATAATGTAATTATTTTGTGATTGATTTTGTTATTTAATTTTACAAAATATTAATTTTATTTAAAAATATAAATAAAGAAGAAAATATTAAAGTTGTTGGAATCGAACCGGATCAGAAACCGATTGATACACCAGTCTGGAAAATGAGGTTAAACTGGTTGACTATAACACCCCTAACCCATCACCGTCGCCGGAACAGGGTTACGGAGCATTACTGGAATTTACATATCAAATACAAATATTTTATATCATTTAACATTCATATCAGAAATCAATCATATTCAATCATATTGTCCCTTATATGACCCTCGAGGCCCAAAATACATATTAGAAACAAATCGGGACTAAACCGAGTACTTAGAGAATTTTTTGCAGAACTTCAAAATTTTTTCTAGGTGTAGGGGATACACGCCCGTGTGGCCAGGCCGTGTGGCTCACACGGTCAAGAGACAGGCCCATGTCACAGGCCGTGTGGGCATTCAAAGTAGGGCATAGAGCCGAGTCCCAGCCCGTATCCAAATTAGGGTGCTCTCTGACTTGGGTCACACGGCCAAGCCACAGGCCCGTGTACTAGGCCGTGTGAGCATACTGACTTGCATTTACTAAGGTGCAGGGGTCACACGACCAAGCCACACGCCTGTGTGCTAGGCCATGTGAAAATTTCTGAGCATTCTATTTCTCAATTTTTAAGATACAGGGGACACATTACCAGATCACACGCCTATGTCTCTGCTTGTGTGAACAAAAATAGATCAATTCCAAAGCCACTTTTCTCACCTAATTTGTCTTCCACCTACATCAACACTTCAACACTTTCACCAACTAATACAAGACATTTAAATCAAGCTAAAACCAAGTTTAACAGATATCATAACACCCCATATGTCCAAGTATTCAATCTTACCTAAATGACCATATAAACATATATACATATTTTTTCCAATCATGTTATCTCAAACCATTCATCAATATACCCATATATTATCCATTCTTAACCACACCAGACATATATCAAGCATAATAAGACCACACCTATATATATACATCAAAATATGATCAACACAAGCCATTCCAATGGCTAGCCACCACCAAACACATACATACCATCATTGGCTAAATCTAGTCTATACATGTCATTATAATCCACAAATTTAGTTTGTTACATATACCAAATTGAGCTGATGGATAGTGTGAGATATCTCCGCCAAGCTTCCAACCCAACGAGCTTCCTAAGTACTATAAAACAGAGAAAATAAAACAAAGTAAGCATTTAATACTTAGTAAGTTCATATAACGGGAAATTTACTTATCACTCATTTACATTTAAGATAAGCATACAAAATATATCCAAAGCAAATTGACTAGTAGCCTAAACACATAACTTCATCAAACATATTAGTCATTTATTTCACATGGATATCAAGAAACATATATGAGCTCATTAGATATTAAATTTCCATGCACTTCGTGTATATACGGCTAATGATTCATTTCGAATTCATATATTTTCTCATGTTAGGATTTTTGTCTGTTGAATCATTTAAAATATCAATGGATACACGGGTAGTACACACGAAGTGTACAAATCTATAATCCATCAATTCGTATCCAGGAATGCTCATACGAGCACATAAACGAGAAGCTCTTTCAAGCCATATAACAGGAAGCTCATGTGAGCCATGTAACGGGAAGCTTATAAGAGTTATAATCGGGAAGTTCAAACGAGCCAATATCGGGAAGCTTCAGAGAGCTATAAATTGGGAAGTTCCAAAGAGCCAATTATCGAAAAGCTCCGGAGAACCATAAATGGGAAGCTCGCAAGAACCAAATAACAAGAAGCTCACGTGAGCTAATAATGGGATGCTCTTTCGAGTTGTGGTGTGTCCGCAACACATGTAGGACGACAACCAATTCAGGAACCCTATATCCATTTTATTTCATTTCTTCCAACGGGACTTAATACTTATCAAACATTATCGGATATATAATTGATTTTCATACATGATAATTAGACAATTCACATACTTATATTTCAATTCAAATATATAATTATACAATTTAGTTACACGAACTTACCTCGACAAGTGTTCGTGTATGTAAAATCTACTAATCTGACACTTTTTTTTCCTCGATCTAACTCTATATTTGGTTTATCCAGATATGAAGCAAAAATTGAAGAACCAGCTTAAATCCTCTTCAATGTCCTGTTTTAGAACCGAATTTGTTGGTGAAATGTCTAGAAACTTTTAATTTCCAATTTGTTTCATTTTAATTTGGCAAAATTGTAAATTTTGCCATTAATTGGTTTTTATTTTATTAATTTCTCAGGTTATGCCGCCTCATCCACTTACTTTAGGCATAATTATGCCTTAAGTCCTCCCCTATTTATTAGTTAAGCTATTTAATCACTTAATTATCACAATTAGCAAGTTTTGCACCTTTTTCAATTTAGTCTTTTTTAACAAATTAGACATGTAATCGGCAAAATTTCTTAACGAGATTTTCATACGACATTCCTATCATACCATAGACCATAAAATAATATTAAAATAAATTTTCTTCCGACCTCAAATTTGTGGTCTCGAAACCACTGTTCCAATTTCACTGAAAACAGGTTGTTACATTGACCCAATAATCAGTATAAACTAATTGAACAAAGTTAAATAAACTAATTGAACCAATTTATTTAATTTTTTAATTTTTAAATAAATTATAATAATTTATTTAATCAAGTATTATCATCCATCATGTTATTAAAACATTAAAATTATGGGAAATAAGGGGAAGTGAAATAACAATATCTACTTGATTTTAGAACAACTAAAAACAGGACTTGATTAATGATTTGATCGTTTTTAAAAATTATTAAATTATTGTAATCTTTAAATTGATAATTTGGTTTTTACTGGTTTTTTTTTTGTTGAGCAAGTATTATTGAGTTTAAGTAACATCAACTTCATTTGAAGGTTTTATATGATACAAATTAAAAAGATTATGTAATAAATTTATAAAACATTATATATAAATCAAATATGTTATTAGTTAAAATAATAAAATTTATGATGCTTCAAGTTCAAATCTTATCATGTTTATATATATTTTTAAAAAATTTATATAAAAAATAAAAAAAATATAGATATAAACTAGATTGTATTCTTCTCTGATACAATGGTTGATTGTATATATTAAATTGATAATATTTTTTATAATATTAAAGTAAAGCAAAAAATTATCATGGAATATTAATATTAATATATTATAATTTAAATAATATTATTAATAGTTTCTTATGGGGTTTTTTATTTTATATATATTGTTAAACTAATTTGTTTTAATGTTAAAATTGTTAATATTTTCTTTTTGTAATTTTATATTTATCTTTGCTCTGATTTAACCAATTAATGTAATTAAATTTTATTATATTTGAAAAATATAAATTTTATTTGATAAATATTATCAATATGTGTCTTTTTTTTCTCAAAACTATATTTTAAATTTAACAATTTAATATTTGTTAATTTTAATATTATAACATTAAAAGTTAATTCAGTTATGAAAAATCTTAAAACAAAGAGATAGTTTATTTAAAAGAAATTTTATATTTAACATATAAAAAATTACAAAGGAAAAATTAAAACAAAACGTATGGAGTAACTTAAAAAATTTAAATGCAAGGAGTAAAAGAGAAATTTACCTAAATTGTAAATAAGTGCTTCAAATAAAGAGTATCATGAGTCAAAAAGTTGTAATGTAAACATGATTATTATTTTTATAACCTAGTATTGCTATAATATATATACTAGTTTATATTCATGTTTGATGCCGAGTTGATTGTATATATTAAATTTATAATATTTTTATAATGTTAATTTTTTTAAAAACATTTTAATGAATTTCTTCAAAAAAGGAAACAGTAATAAAAAAAAAGTATGTAATTACAAAATATTTTTAAAAATATCTAATTAATTTAAAATTCGTTATATTAATTTTATTTAATTTTAAAACATTTAATATTAAAATGATACATAAATTCATCATGGCTTGAATATTAATACTAATATATTATCATTTAAATAATATTATTAGTAATTTCTTACTCGTTTTTTATTTTATATGCATTATGAATTTGTTTTAATGTTAAAATTGTTATTACTCGATTTAATTAATGTAATTAACTTTTATTATATTTAAAAATATAAATATAAAGTGAATTTATAAAAGGTCCAAATAATGACATGTTCCGAATCATGTCACATGATGCTATGTATCAATCAGAATGATTTTTTATTATACAAATAATATGGACAAAATGATGTGTACAAATTAACATTATGTGCTTGCCGCTATGTTCATTATTGGGGGAAAACTCCTAATTGGTGGAGCAATCCCCTCCTTCGATTATGCTTTTTATCGCTTTATTTAATTTAATTTGGGATAAATTTTAAAATTATATATGAATTATGTATATATAAATTTTGATTTTATCGAATTCTTGTAAATTATTAACACAATTATTGATATAACATTATTTTATGTTTATTTATTGCATAAATAAATAATTATATTTATTCAATATAAAAATAAATTGATGTATTTATTTATTTAAATGTGTATGATTAAATTAAAATTAAAATTTTACGTATAGATTTAAACCACAATTAAAATTTCAAGTGTATAGTTACACGAAATTAAAGTTTATATATATAATTATACATTAAATCAAAGTTTATCTATAATTTTAAGATTTAAGCCATTTAATTTCTGCTATTGTTAATTTTGGATAGTTAAGATATTCAAAAGTTTTTTAAAATGGTTTATGCTAACTACCCAATATCAACATTATAAGTATAAATTGCTAATTTTTTAAGTTTAATTATTGATGACATTTTTTACCCAAATTAATGTCCATATCTGATTTGATGTTTGTAGATTTGGCAAGATATTTTCTTAAGAAGTTTCGTTATAACATTTATAATTGTTTTAGGTTTAGGGGACAATCCGACAAATAAACATCACACAAATTAACTTATGAATTCCCTAAACAGCACTGGGCATCCTTTGTACATGCACCCATAGCAATAACATATCTAGATTCAAAGATTTATTCATATAACCTCAATTGAAGAGAGAGTCATTTTCATTGTTACTGTTTGAAGAAATTAAAAGATGAGTACAACAGAGGTTTATTAGGAAATTATTATCTAATGGTCTCGATTAAGTCTTAATTTAGTTAGTATTGACATTCGTAGTAATATAGGAGGATATGAGTTTAAATATCCTTATACACGTTTTATTCTCCTATTTTAAGAATTGGGGAAAAGTTATGAATAATCGTATAATTTTACAAAAGAAAACTTAATTTAGGGAAGAAAGGGAATGGTAGGTCTTTAGGCATGATTTTCACGTAAATCCAATTTAATCTAAATTATCATTTAATAATGCGAAAAGTTTTCATTTAATTGAAATTTTATTATATAAAATAATTTATTACTTTTTGAATTCGGAATATTACATTAGCCACTGAAATGACCCGATAAGCTATCGGAGTTTTTAAAATGGTAATATTAAAACAATTGTTTATTTTAGAAGAAAACTTAGTCCATTTTCAGACAACTGACGAGTTGTCAAAAGCTGATTTAGATTTACTAACCTATGTAACGGTGATTACCTTTATTTAAAAAACTTGGTTAATTTCCCATTTTATTTATTAGTTAAAATTTTAATTATATTTTAGCAACGGAAACGTGATATCTATTTTATGCTTTTAATAAAAATAAAAGTTCATGTATAATTAAATAATATTCATAATTTGGTATCCTAAAATCAAATTAAATGTTATGCATGCTATATAAAAACCCAAATCCTATGTTCCATGCTACAGTTAAAAAATAAAGCAATACATTTTCTGAATAAAAATATCAAATAATAAACTTAAAATATTTTCAATTAAACAAAACCGATCTGAGACCCTCTGAATGCCATATATGCGTCCTAACTTAGTGAATTATTTGTAATATAGAAATTAAAGAGGAGTGAGCTATGAAGCTCAATGTGAGTTCTATCACAAGAGATTCAGTACAAAATAATAAATCAATAATACATAATTACAGTTTCTAGTACAGTAATAATCATATAGTATAGCAAGATTTTGACAATTCATTCGATCATGTTTGTGAGTGTCAATGCAATGCAATTTCAATTTAACAGAAAAGAATGGTCCTACCCCGCCACTACACTCTACAGTAAGAGTTCCCCAGAACTCTTATATCCTGGACACTCTAGTTTGTGGACGAACCACAAGTGTTGTAGGTTAATACGGTGTCAGTAGTTTTGAATGCACAGCGGGTTTGCATATAAAAGCTGTCAGTAAAAGTTGTAGGTAAACCACCAATGTTTGCATGTTAATACGCTTTTAGTAGGTTGTGAATGCACAACGAGTTTGCATATAAAAGCTACCAATAAGTTTGCGAGTAAACCATCAATGTTTGCAGATAAATTGTCAGTACTTCTATCACACCCCAAAAATTGGGTTAGAAAAATCGGGTTTGTGAAAATCAAAAGTGGTCACGCCCTGATTTATAAGGTTATCTTTGAGCATTTATAAATCGATGATTTCAAACAGATACCAAAATTAGGGTCATATATAATTAATTAAAGTATTAAAAAATATACTCAGGTATTATTAATTAATCTAAAATGAAACTTACGAGGTTTAATTTAAAAATAGTGTGTTTTAATTGAGTTAGGACTTGATTGGAAAAGGGGTAAAATGAATTAAAATATTAATAATGAGACTTGACTATGAGTATTAATTATTGTATATAAAATAAAGTAGGAATGTGTTAAAAACTATAAAGTTAAATATTTTAATAAGAAAAAAATTGAGTAAATGTGTAAACTAATAAAAAATATGTAAGTTGAGCTCAAAATAAATATATACAATTGAGTGACTAAATTAAGCAAGAAGTAAGACATATATTGAGTGGTACGGCATCCTCCTTAGAAGCCCATGTTCACAAAATATTGGGAAAATTACAAGTGCAGCCCTTAGGTTCACAAGCCCTAGGAATTGACCCAATTCTTTCCTAACTAGAATTCATATTTTGCCCTTCCTAAAAATCTTAATAGAATTGTCCCACTATATTTCTATTTATCCTCTCTTTTTTTTAATCTTTTCTTTACATCATATTTTCATCCTAATTGTTGATAATTATTTTGCATTCTCCAATCAAATAATCCTCCATACAATCGTTCTCTCTACCAATTTCATAATTTTCGTCAAATAGCATCCTTAATCCTTGCCAAGAAATGGACCCGTTTTAGGCGCATTGGACCGAATTTGAACGTGAGAAACATCATTCGAGATCCCGATGTTAGGTGTGTGTTCTTTTACAAGTGAATCGGGGCAAATCGTATCTAGGATTAGGGTCACACGGTCTGTCATATGGGCATGTGAACCACACGAGTGGACTACACGACCCTTCACATGGCCATGTCCCTCTGAAACCCTGGGAATTTCAATTCTCACACGGCCAGTGATAGAACCGTGTCTCCCTTATACCTTGATTTTGCAATTACCACACGGCCTCGGTTTGTTACATGGTTTGGCTACATGGTCTTGTAACACCTCCACATGGCTTAAGGCATTGCACACGGCTTCGCCACATGGTCATGTGCCCCTATTTTTTAGATTTTTTAGTTTTACCCAAAAATTTATGATTTGTTCATTTTAGTCCCTGAATGGTTTCCAAACTGTTTTTAGTGTTTTATTTTTCAATTAAGTCCTTAATAATATAAACAATGTTAGAATCCATGACCTGATTGGTTGAATTAATGTTATACGTATAATTGCATGAATTGTGAATAATATATATATCTATTGTATATATATTTATGATGGTACGTACAATCTACCTTATATTACCATTAAATCAAACACATGACAAGCATGTCATTTGCAACTAAATCAATATGTTATAAGCATAATATTTGCCACTGAATCGAATTGTTATAAGCATAATAATTACTACCGTAATATTTTATTAAAAGCATATTAAATGCTACTATATTGATATGTTTTGAGCAGGTCTTATTACATTGCATGGGGTGGGATTATATGAACGGAGGAAGTTGAACAGTTTATCTGCATTGTTGAGTGGTTTGTCCACAGTGTTTAAGCAATTTTTATCTACACCGTTTGAGTGGTTTATCCACACTGTACAGTAGCTTTTATTTGCAACAATGAGTGGTTTAACTACACTATACTAGCAGCTTTAATATGCAAACATGTTGTGTATCCACAACCTACTGACAGATTGTCTACAAAAACTTTTTATCAAAAATATCGGCGGTTCATCCACCCTTTTTATTACTAGTGGTTTATCCGCAATGAATGGTCCATCCACAACAATGAGTGGTTTATCCACAACGTTGTGTAAAGGTAGAGAAGTTCTGGGAAACTCCTACTGTGGTGTGTAGTGGTGGTGTTGGACCTTTTTCTGATAATTGAAATTGTAACGCCCCAAAAACCTTTATATATTTATTTTCATATGTTGTGACATAAATATATGTTTGCTTCAGTGGTTAAGTGTTCGAGGAAGTGTCTGAGAGGTCCCAAGTTCAAGCCTTAGCTTGGGTAAATTTTTGTTTTTAAATGAATAAACCTCTATCTCTAGTCAGTAGGCTTTTTAATAAATATTGGTAAAATACATTAGAATGGGCTTGCTGGTCTGGTGATTAAGTGGAGAGCAAAGGAGCTGGAGGTTCGGGGTTTGAATCCTTACGCAAACATGGAATTTATTTTTACTGCTTGTGCCGTGTGGGTGTTGTAGTTTGACCAAAATTTTGAAGAGTTTGATTAGGGTTTGAATTCGGTGGTTGGGGGGATTGTGTTGGAGTGATTTAGGGAGAAAAATATGGGTGGAAGAGGTTGGATAGAGCCGAACTGGTAGTGACAAATTTGGCTACCTTTCCTCATTCTTTCAGTTTTCTGACAGTTTTTCCTTCTCTACTTTTGGTTTTTTCTACCGAATTTTTCCCTTGGCTTTTTTTTCTCCTCTATTTTGTTTTTTGTCGACTAATCCTAGTTCTTTGTACCAATTATTCCTACTTGAATTTTTTATTGGATTTTTTCCCTCCTATTTCCCATTGTTGCTGCCGATTGCTTACTGGAAAACTTCCTTCTCCTTCTGCTTTGGCTTCTCCATTAATCCATCTTTTATGTGCCACAACTCATCATTCCCATTTTTTTGTTGTGCGTTCAATAAGTAATGTTTCTGCCTCTTGTCTTTTGTTTCTTGGTTGGTGACTAAAGGGATTGTTGTACTTGTGGTAGGCGAAAGGTAGTGGTCGATTTGTGCTACTGCTAAGGTTGGAGCGTTAAGGACATTGTTTATCATTGGTAAGTGAATCATACGTATTGAATTACCTTCAGAATGGAGGTTTTACTTAAATCGTTGATTTAAGATTATTAATGATGTTTTAAATGTTCGGTTTTTAAATAAGTAATTGGGGACCTTTTGTTAACTGTGATGATAGCTGAAAGTCTAAAGTGAAGGGCTGGGCTAATGCCGAATTATAAAGGGAAATGTCCGTGGTTCATAAGGTAGGTACCATGCGATTGATTTGAAAGTACATTAGGCTTTGTGTTGTTGTGCTAATCATGAGTTGAGATTAACAGTTAAGTTGAAATGTTCAATTGTAGGTATTACTGATCTCGAAAGTGTTTTTGCTTCGACACCATAATAGGTGTGTAAACACAACTTTGAAAAATGAAAAGCGGCGAAAAGCCAAAAACTGGGGCTGTCGACGCCACACGAGTGTGTGGCCACCCTTGTGGTAGGCCTTGTGATCGAACATAGGCGTGAGATCGAAGAGGCTGGCCATGTGCGATTCATGGACTGGGCCGAATTAGGCTGTATGGGCCACATGGGTGCGTGGGCCCATACAGGTGAACCACACGTGCGTGTGGAATGCATTGGGCCAAGCTGTGTAATCCACACGGCTAAGGCCATTCTGGGCCATGTGGGCCACACAGGCGTGTGTGACCCACACGGACCGACAACATGGGCCTGTAGACTCATTTTTCACTGTTTTGATGTTAAGGTTGCATGGGTTGTCCGAGACGGCTGTGAACCTTCTGTAGGGTCGGTAGGTTTACCTAGACCCCTAATTGACTGAATAACTATTATATCCATGAACGATATATAGATTTATGACTATGTACAGAGCATGTTGTTAAATTATACTGAATGTATGTATGATACCATGATATGACATGACATGATTGTATGATGCATGGCATGGGAATGGGTTATTATTGATCGGAGGAAGTGTACTGGAAGACTTCAAGCCTAACTTACTGGCAACTTATCTACATATTACTATATAGTGCCGCAATCGGTACTACTTGGAGTGTAGGGATGGGTGGGTTGTATCCCAACATGGAGTGTAGGGTTGGACGGAGATGGTGTGTAGAGGTTGGCTGGGTAGGACTTGTATACTGTATAATCTGTTACTGCACTGATTGTTGACATTGTAATGGGCCAAGGCCCAAATACATGATTACTTCTGTACTGAGATGGGCTAAAGTTCAAACCGATATTGTCACTGATATTGAAAAGGGCTTAGGCCCAGACTGAGTTTATTCTGTTTACTGTCTGATTATTCTGTGTACTGTCTGTTTGTTTGCACGGGGAATTACACACTGAGTTTTGAAAACTCACCCCTTCTGTTAATCTGTATAGGTAATCCCCAATCATAGGTGGATCAGTGTGTTACAGGACTCAGCGGTGGCCATACAACTTTTTTTTACTATTTCGTACCTAATTATATTTATTTTTAAAGCTTTATTTGGGGTTTTTATCTGTAATAATGGCCGCTATGAATTTTTGCTTTAAATTTGGATTTAACACTGCTCTATGTTTTATATCTACTAGAGGTAGATAAAACACGAGTTTTTAAAAAGAAATGCATGTGTTTTAGCAAAATACCCTCAATGACAAAAACTGTTTTAAAAAGCTTCCGCAACGTATAATGTTTTGCAAACTAACAATTGAATAAAAACACTATTTTAGGATAACAAAAGATAACGACAATCTCTAAACGGAAAATATTTTAAGCAAAGTTACGATTTTTTCAACATGAGCTTTGATTTTCAAACACACTACCATGTGACATTACCAGATTTGACCATAATGTCCAGGCCTGGTTTGAGGTGTTACGGAAATTGCATTGCATTTAGAAGCATATGCATAGTGGTGAACATTGAGATATTGTATGATGAGATAATTTGAAATTTTGATATTCTGAAATTACTATTGTGAATTATGTGATACTAATTTGAAAAATCGATTCTCTAATTTACTTTACAATTATACTATGTGTTATTATGACCTATCGACTATTTGCACTAATTTTCTTGTGATTGAACTCGCACTGAGCTTCATAGCTCACTCCCCTTTATTCTCTCTATCTTTACAAATAAACCACCAGGTTAGGACGCAGATATGACATTCAAATAGACTCGACTTGATTTTGTTTATTAAAATATTTTAGATTTATTATTTGAAATTTTTTCGTTATTCAGAAACTATAATGTTTAATTTAAACTATGGTGTGGGACATTAGTTTTTTTAGGGATTATTGAACATACATGACCTTAAAATTTTGATTAGGTTATTAAAATTAAGGAATTTAATTATATATGCATGAAATACAACTTCTGTTAAAACATAAATAGATATCACTTTTCCGCTTCTAAATTTATAATTAGATTTTTTAATAATAAATAATTTAGAAATCAACCAAGTTTTCTTCTAAAAATGACTGTTTTATAAACCTTGATCGCTACTAGGCCATTCTTGTGGCCTATGTAATCTCCCGGATTCAAGCGTAACGTCCAGGGTAGGTTAGGGAGGTTACAACTTCCTCCTTTCAAAGTTTCTCACCCTATGCAATGCAGTATGACATACTAGTAATAGTATAGTACAGAAACAGTAGACATGATTAGCATGTAATCAGACTAACAATAGTAGTGCATATGTATGACATGTTCTTAGTTTATCGGTAACAATAGTCATGTTGATCATGCAATCGGAAACACAATTGTACGAGTAACAGTAACAGTATATCAGTAAACCTTTTATAGTAAACATGTACCGATCACATACCATGCATATACAATAACAATTTAGTTAATCAAATTATGGATTCCAACATTAATCATAATACCAAGGACTCAATTGAATGAGATAAAATACTAAAAATAGTTTGTGGACTATTCAGGGACTAAATTGAATTATTCATAAAATTTGGGGTAAAATTGTAAAACAAGGGGTATACTGCCGTGTGGCTAGGCCATCTGCGATGCTATAAGCCGTGTGGAGGGGATTACATGGTTATGTGGGTCAAGCCGTGTAACAGACTGTGGTCACGTGGAAATTGTAAAATTAAGCTACAGGGGAGACATAGTGAGCGGCATATGGTTGTGTGAGGGGTCGTGTGGTCCACACGCCCGTGCGAGTGACCGTGTCACCCTATTCCTGGACACAATTTGCCCTAATTCGCTTGTAAAGAAACACACACCTTTCACCGAGAGATCGATTGACTTTTCTCACCTCGTTTCTGATTTGATTCACCTAAATTGAGTTCTTCAAACGACATTTATGCACGAGTTAATGATTGATTTCAAGATTAGTCAAGATTATCGAAAGATTCGGTAAGAACTGAAAGATTGATTAATCAAACATAAGATTAGCGTCGTATAGTAATATTACAAAATTTCATATATAAACATCAGAAACGAGATGTACTTACCGATTCTTGGCAAAGGTAGGGATGTTATTGATGGCAATTACAAAACAGATAAAAAGAACGATTGAATGGAGGATAATTTGGTTCGGGAAAGCAAAATAATTTTCAACAACTAAGATGAAAATATGGTGTAAAGAAAAGGGAAAGAAACTAAAAAGAGAATAAATAGAAAGATGGAGACCAAATTCTATTAGGACTTGAAAAGGGGGCAATATAAAAATCTAATTAGGAAAAGAAGAGAAAAATATGGTGGAATTCTAATTCTATTATTGATGAAGGGCAAGCTATGAATTCTATTTAGGAAAGATTTGGTTAAATTTCTAGGGTTTGTGAACCCTGGGGGCTGCACTTGCAATTTTTCCAATATTTTATAGAAATTTGAAATTAAAATGAAAAGGGAGGAGGAGAATGATCAAACTCAGCTTTCCAAGGGGGAACCTAACACTTAATCACTTGTGCTATCGCCCATTTCTTGTTAGTTTTTACTCCTGACAGTATATATTTTGTTGTGGGAAAAGAAATGGGAGAAATGATGTTCGAATCTAGGACTTCTAGGAGAACTAAAGCCTTAGCCATTGAGCATATAGCTCATTTCTTATTTATTTTTTACGCTTAATCATATAATATGTTTTGGGGCATTTTTGGTAGAATTATGAAATAAAAAGGGAATGAGGGGTTCAAACATAGGATGACAAGGGAGAGAAGCTAACTCTTAACCATTAAGCCTAAAACTATTTCTTGCTTAATTTTATTTTTCAACTGTATATATTTATTTTGGGGTGTGACTTTTCCCTAGTTTGTTGAAAATAAGGGACTCAACTTACATATTCTTTATTAGTTTACTCATTTATCACATATAACACCATAATTTTAACACTTCTTCACTTAAGCCCTCTTTCCATTTTATACAATGTCATGGCATACTTTATTAACTTTATGATTTAGTCCTTTTTCCACTATTATTGTAAATTACCATAATTTCATAACTTCAACTAAAATTTTTATCAACACTACTTTTCTCTAATAATACTATGCATAGTATTAGTAAATTAGTAAATAAGCTACTTAATTGACATAATTTCTAACATAACTTAAACATAATTAATTTCTTGAAGTTCTTTCTCTTGGAACTTAGGACGAGGGTTTAGATTAGGAGAGGAAAGAAGACGGTGGGAATTCCTAGTAGAAGACTAATTTCCCAAAAATTAGGCAATTTACCCTTTTGGTCACTCCCTATTTCTCCTCTTTTCCAATTAGGTCCTAACTCAATTAAAATACACTATTTTCAAAATAAACCTTGTAATCAAGTTTCGTTTTAGATTAATTAATATAATAAAACTTGATTATATTATTTTAATACTTTAAATTAATTATTTATGATCCTAATATAAGTATCCGTTTCAAAAACCCTCGATTTATTTTACAAATGCACGAAGACAACATTTTAAATCGATGCATGACCACTCTCGAGATTTTTACAAACTCAATTCTTCTAACCCCATTTTTAGGATGTGAAAAATAAGTCAAGCTATTGACAAACATGTAATTAGTTAGCCCTCGAATTTAAAAAACTTGTTAGTACCTTTTAAAAATAATTGTAAGAATTAACGGGACTAATCAACTAAATTCCAAACTCATTTTTCAATAAATATTCTTGTCATGATACTAGTAGTCTTCTCTGTTTCTTCCATTAATCCAGGAGGGTCTATATATATACATGTAAAACATGATACTAACATGTTAAAATTAAAATCATAATTTTTTTTATATTTTTTGTCTTTTTTATAGTTTATATTCGAGATTAGTAATTATTTTTTCAATAATATTATTTTTGAAAATTTAAATTTAAATTCTATTAAGAATACAAACGCACCAAACACTTAATAATAAACTGGAATCACAAAATAATTAATTGATTACAGATAAAGCGCATATTATTTGTCTTATGTTAATTCAAAACATGCATGGCAATGCCTTTTTCCAAGTCATCTTGTCAAAAACAGGCTGAGGATAAATCCAATTTGATAATAAAATACACAGTTTTTCAATCATTAGGGTAAAAGGAGCAAGTTGGTATATAAATAATTAACCATCACATCAGCCAAACACGGCACATTCTTGCCAACTAAATTTAATTAATCTTCCAAGAAAGAAACCTCAATTTTGGTTAATTTCTTAACCAACAATTACATTTCTCAATTATAAGCATTAAAATCGGTACAAATTGTTAATCCAATTACAACTATATTTAAATTGGATTGTAAGACTTAAATTCGGGCATTTTAACTTCCAAAACCTCAACCTTTATTAATAACACCAAGATGTTTTTGGCAATTTTGATTTTATTTAGAATATGTTATTTGTTTTTTTTTTAAGTATTTTTTAGTCAAAATCAGAGTGCCTAATGTTGGTAGCAATGATTAATTCTCTTATTGTAGATGCTTTTTGAAAAGGTAAACGGGTGATCATGAAATATGTTACATTCTCATGAGTAAGGATCGAACCCCCAGCATCATGGTTAACGGATGATGTGATTTTTAGAAAGTATTTGTATTTATACCAAATAAATAATCTAATATAATTATGTGTGCATAGATTCACATCAAATACATATACACACATCTGACACTAGTGTTTTATAGTCATCCAACTATAAAAAATTACAAATGTTCATGAAAAGATGACATGACAATTCAATAACTGATATAATAACGAATTTAATCCTAAATGTATATACATTGTGTCAATTTAATTATAGTCTAAAAATTTAATCTTTACACATCAGTAACTTTATTATTTTTTATTTCTATTATTATTTTTCTTTCTTTTCTCTTGTCTTCTCTTTTATTTTTACTCATCCAAACCATTTATCATGTAAAATTTGTTTTTAGTTCATTGAATGTTATTCTATTGACATTTCATTTTTCTTTTGGGTTTTTCTATTTTGTGTTGAAATTTTGGTTGTTGGTAGATTTTTTTAGTTGGGGTAAACTCCTAGAGAAGTGCAATTTTGTGTTTATATTATAGGAAAGTAAGGATTTCATAATTGTTGAAATGGATTTTTGATCAAGTGGTAAAAGCTCTTTTTACCCTTTGAGTTTTCAATTATTATAGGAAATAATGTTGAATTGATTCGCCAAATGAATATGGTAGTGATAGGAATGTTAAGGTTGAAACATTGAACCGTTTGAATGTTTTATAGGGTTTATTCTTGATCGGTTAATCCAAGATCTTCAAAAGTTTGATTAACTTCTACAAGAAAGTAATTGTAAGCACTCAGTTTGATTTCTTTCAAGTAGTGGCGAGCATTGGGAAAGGTCAAAAAGTTTATATAAATGGGTTTTTGGGAAATTTGAAGTTTGCTATAGTAGAAGCTGTTCCATTACGTATGGTTGTAGTTACTTCTCATATGAGAAGTAAAAAAAAAAAAGAAGAAAAAATAACGCCATTAGAGCTGAAAAAGCTGGAAAGAAAGGGTTACTACCAAATAGCATAAAATTGGTTTAACATATATAATTTTTAGTAGGGCTAAGCAAAATCCAATTCTATTCGAAAATTTGATAAAAAAATTTAAATTTTGAATTAAATGGTTCGAGTCATTTGAGTTAATCAAGTTATTCGGATCAACTTGTATAAAAAATTAAGTTTTTCCGTTTAACTCGAATATGAATTATACAATTCGAGTTATTCCAAAATCCGAATAATAAAAGGCAAAACTACGTCATTTGATAAATGTTTACCTTTTCTAAAGTTAAAATTCAAAACCATTAAATTAAAAAACAAAACTATGTCATTTTGATAAATGTTTACTCATGAAGTTAAAAGGCAAAATCATTATATTTATTTATGTAGTTAAATAATTTTGTACTTCGTCTACTAGATAAACAATCGATCCATGTAAATGCAACATTGAGTATAAATAATAGGATTCGTTAACTCAACTCGACTCAAATTTTTTTTGACTCAATTTGATTCAAAAAAATTCAAATTGAGTTCAGTAATTGAAATAGGATTCGTCAACTCGATCAACTCAAAATTTTTAGACTCGATTTGATCGAATACTCGGCTCTATTTTTTATTGAGGTAGAAATGGGTTTTTTTTTTTCTTAAAAAAAAATTGAGATGGAAGAAGAAAATATGGAAAAATGGATTAGTAAGCCCAAATCAAAGGCATGCACTAACTGGCCTTTCCAATTTATAATTCGGAATGGCCAATTCTCAACTCTCACCTATTAAAATTGGATGAAATAAGTCAGTATGCTTTTGCATTTTAGGGTCGCACTTGATTGTTAATGTATGTATATATGATAAGACACATCTCAAATTTACATATCTATGTCCCCCCCCCAAAAAAAACAAAAATTTAACACATCAAAATTTAATTAAAAGTGTAATTTAGTACATGAATATTTTGTGTAATTATTACATGCAATTTTGATTGTGATATAAATATATATACGAGACTTTGACTTTAATTCAACTGTACACACTTAAATAAACAAATACATTTATTTATTTTTATATTAGATAAATATAATTATTTATGTATACAATGTATAAACCTAAAATAATGCTACGTCGATAATGGTGTTAATAGTTTGTAAAAATTAAATCAAATACAAAATTCATATATAAAATTGTATAAAGTCTAATTTTATGTATTGTAAAATACATTATATCAAAGTTCGTTCAGACTTATCTTATATATAAATCTCAATTTTTAATAATTTATTTCATAATCATCAAAAGAAAGTTATTTATAAATTTTGATGTATTTATACATCAAAGCATTATCATTGGATTTGTAGTTGTTTTGTTGTAATGTATATTATTTTTAAATGTTTGATTGAGTTATATGGCATGCAACACATCTTTTGAAATATGACCACAAACTCAACATGCTAAACTATGACACAATCTCCTACGGACTCTCTGTGTGTTGGTGAGTAATCTCTGCTTGAGCACTGGCCAGACAAAAAATCTAACCCTTTAGGGCCCTTGAACTTCCAAGGGATCTTCCAGACATCTTCATTCGGTTTCCAAGAACATTCCCGAATTTTCCCATAAGCACTTTTAACAGAGAAAGAACCTGTCTTCGTTCCTCCCCAGATAATCCTGTCAACTCTTGTTGTCAAATGAGGTAGGGGTATCCCAATAATCTTTTGAATGACTCTCAAGCAACCATAGCCGAAACAAATCAAGGTTCCAAGTACCATCATCAGCAACCATATCACTAAGCAAGTAGTCCAAATCAATACTAGCATGTCCGGGAATCAAATTAATGAGATGCCTACATTTGAAACCCATGGATCACTCCAACACATGATATTTCTCTCATCCCCTACTAATCAAAGCAAATTCTCCCGAATAAGTGGCCAAACCTTAGTAAGGGCTCTCCACAAAAAAGAGCCTCTAATGTGGAATAGAGTTTCTGGAATTCTGACAACTACCCCATACTTCACTCAAAGCACCTATACCCAAAGAGCTTTAGAATCAACCACAATTATAAAACCCAACTTCATTATGAAGAAAGTGTTATGATCCTACAACTTTCGAAAACCAATACCGCCATGCTCTCGAGGCTGACATACATCCTCCCAACCGACCAAAGCCACTTTCCTACCATTACTCAATGACCCCCAAACAAACTGACGCACCATACGTTTGATTTCCTCACAAAGACCCTTGGGAATCAACATTGACTGCATGAAATAGCTGGGAATCGCTAGTAAGACAATTTGCGCTAGGGTGGCCCTACCAGCTAAAGACAACGACCTTGCATCCCATCCCTGCAATTTACTCTAAACTTTATCCACCACAAAACGTAAAGAGCTATTGGTTACTCTATCATGAAACAAAGGTACTCCCAAATAGCTTCCAAGATTATGTATTCTACTAAATCCAAGAATACAGCACAAGTTATCTCCTAAGAATTCACTTACTCCTTTTGAAAAGCAAACATTCGTTTTATGTCTTTAAAATTTAATAATGTGACGAAATTTTATTAATACCTGAATACATTAATTTTTAACATCTTAATATAAATTATTTCCTATTTTTAAATATCATATACATATACATTTTATTAAGCAAGTCACTATATCTATGTCCAGTCTACGTGGGGAACACAGCTCCAAACGCCTGCATTAATTGGTCAACATTCTAAGGCATGGAAAAATTGTTCTCATCTCCTTGGTCAAAATTTCAATTCATTCACCCATTACTCCATCATGGAAAATTCTACTTTCGAATGGTAGACATCTAAGATATTGTTCATTTCATCATCTTCTCTTGTCCCATCTCCGATCTCTATTCATCATCATCAGTGGTATCGAGTTCAGGAATTACTGCTATAGGTAATCTTTTTAATTAATTTCTTCTTCTTCCTCCTCCTCCATATGTCGAAACAAACTGATCATAAATTCACTTGTAACCATCTGCAGTAATCGTGGTCATCATGATTCTTGTCTCAATGTTCCTTCTCAGTTGTATTAGATGGTATCAAAAGAAAATTTGTTCGTCTTCCCCTTCTCCACTTTCGAAACTAACAGCAACTATGGATCAATTCCTCAACGACATGGAAAAGGAGAAACCAATCCGATTCACCTCTCGCCAGCTAAAGATCGCCACCGATAATTTCTCCACTTTGTTGGGTTCAGGGGGTTTTGGAGCTGTATACAAGGGTGTTTTCAACGATGAAACCATGGTAGCTGTCAAGGTTCTCCATGGAACCTCGGATAAAAGAATCGAGCAACAATTCATGGCGGAAGTGGGCACAATCGGCAGAGTTCATCATTTTAACTTGGTTCGACTCTATGGCTTCTGCCTTGACAAGAACCTGAGGGCATTAGTTTACGAATACCTGCAAATGGTTCGCTTGACAGGTTTTTATTTACCCAAGAAAAGATATTAGGATTCGAGAAACTCCATGAAATTGCTGTAGGAACTGCGAAAGGAATTGCTTACTTACATGAAGAATGTCAACAACGAATCATTCACTATGACATAAAGCCTGAAAACATTCTATTAGATTCAAAATTTTGTCCCAAAGTAGCTGATTTTGGTTTGGCCAAGCTATGCAACAGGGAAAACACTCATATGAGCATGACAGGAGGTCGAGGAACTCCAGGGTATGCAGCACCGGAACTTTGGATGCCATATCCAATAACCCACAAGTGTGATGTTTATAGCTTTGGGATTCTGTTATTTGAGATCATAGGCCGGCGGAGGAACCTTAACGTCCAACTTCCGGACAGCCAGGAGTGGTTCCCTAGATGGGTGTGGAAGAACATTGAGAGCAATGGTGATATTGGAGAGTTAATGGAAGCCTGCGAGATCGATGAAGGAAATAGAGAGACCGTGGAGAGAATGGTGAAAACGGCTTTATGGCGTGTTCAGTATAGAGCTGAACGAAGGCCATTGATGAGCATGGTGGTTAAAATGTTAGATGGAGCAGCCGAAATTCCTCAACCTTCAAATCCCTTCGGGCATTTGCTGGATCACAATTCCACCATTGTTGCTGCAGGTATTTCGAGTTCAACATGGAAGGACGATTCAGAGCCTTCTTCTTCGGTGGTAACAGATCAGTCCAAGTTGGTAGTTGAAACTCCAACTACAAATATGGAGAATTGTGAGATTGAAGTGGTTTGCACTTCTACTTAAGGTTTGTTAACCCTGAATTGGTTTTTTAATTTAAGCACAAATAATTTAAAATTTATAACAATATTCAATTTTTTTTCAAAATTAAAAGAAATTATTAAAAAATTAAAAAAGTATACGGAGATTACATATAGGTAGAGGTGATCATGGGCCGGATCCAGACAAAATTTTAGGCCCGTTTTCTAGGCCTGGGCTCAGCTCGACCCGAAATATGGGCTTAAAAATTTATCCAAGCCCGACCCGAAAGAAAATTGCTAAGCCCGAGCCCGGCCCGGCCCGACCCATATTAAATATATATTTAATATATAATTCGGGCCGAGCTCGGCCCGGGCCAAAAAATTTTACCTGAGGCCCTACCCGTTTTCTAAACGGGCCCTATTTTTTTGCCCAAATCAATATTTCGGGCCTATATTTTTACCCGAACCCTTCTATTTTTTGGGAGGACCGTCGGGCCAAGCTGAGTAACCCAACCCATGATCACCTCTACATGTAGGCTACCATGTTTAAAAATTTAACGTTTTAGTCAATATTTTTATAACCTCCCTAACCTGGTCCAGACGTTATGGCCGAATTTTTAAGGTTACATTGGTCACCGGAATGACCTAGTAAAATCGTTCAATTTCGTAAGTATTAATTTGTCAGATTTAAAAAAAAAACTTAGGATAGTTACCAAGAAACGTCCATTTAAAAAGTGAAGCCTTTAGTTTTTTTATAAAAAATCAAGCAATATCAAGCCAATTATTAGGATTGTTCGACTTTTAACAAAATTGTACGCATGCAAAATCCCAATTAAAAACAAACTCACGCTACATGCCACAATCCAAAATAATCATTACAATTCCAAACTCAATAATAAAATTTAGTTTAAAAGTACTTTATTTAAAAAAAATTGTTTGAGATGAGTCTCCTCAAATATCGTGTCCGATCCTAACCTCGAGAATTATCTATAAGGAGTAAAACTATGAGGGTGAGCTTTAAATGCTCAATGTGAGTCTTAAACAGAATAAACAATATACATACATACAAACAAACAAGTTACAATAAAACATATAGCCAACAACATTTCTGAGATCATAGTAGCGCATGGCATCATAAATATACAGTATATATATGCATGGGCATGCTCATAAGAAAATAGTGCACAATTCCTACCCATCCATCCGCTACACACTATGAGTTCCCCAAAACTCATCATCCGAACACCAAAACAATAAGAGTCATAGCTCAATGTGGACAAACCACTAATAACAATTTGTAGTTAGATCGCCAATATTTTGTGGATAAATTATCAGTACTCCACGGAACTCCTCTGTCACCCATCAATCCCAATCTCCATGCAATGCAACATGTCATATAAATAGTGTAGCAAATTATGCTCATCAATATCAATTTCAATAAAAAATGACATGCTTAACATGCATTCAATTTATCAGTATTGGTGGCATAATTTTCATGCATTCAGTAATTCAATATCAATCGATAGTATATCTTTTCATGCAAGCAATAAATAGTGCACTAGGCATGCTTAACATGCAGTCGATAAATAGTAACAATCTGCATGCTATAAGTCAAGTAGTAATAGTACAAATCAACCAATTTCATCAATCATACAATCAACTTAACCTCTATAGTACTTACACATTCAGTTAGCATAATATTTGCCACTGAACCGAAGTGTTATAAGCATAATAATTGCTACCGTAATATTTTATTAAAAGCATATTAAATGTTATTATATTGATATGTTTTGAGCATGTCATATTGTATTGCATGTCATATTGCATGCTACTATATACAAGGGTGTTCTCAACAATGAAATCATGGTAGTTGTCAAGGTTGATACAAGTCTCATGGCCCGAAATTAAGCTCATGAATGTGATGGGCTCAAATTTTCTCAAGGCTCAATAACAGCCCAATAACAAGGTTAAAGGCCAAGTAAATCCAAGCAAGATTGAACGAGACCATCCAAGACTTCGTTACCAAGGCCATAGGTGTACACACAACCGAAAAAGAAAATCAAGATTCACTTTCTTGTTTTCAAGAAAATCAAGAAACCAAATCTTAGTCCAATTTTGCTATTTCAGAGAATTTGAAAAATCAAGATTTCAAATCTTGGAAATTGTAACACCCCTAACCTGTGTCTGTCGCCGGATTAGGGTTACGAGACATTACTGTACAAGACACAGTTCAATACAGTCATTTATCACCTTTCATGCATCAAAGAATAATGATTCATTTATAACATTATCAGACTCGAATATCCACAATTCACTTATACTAAATTCGATTACATGAATCATAAAGCTAATCCAATTTAGTTGTACTTTACTAATCATGAATCACAAATAAGCATACTTCAAAATTCAACCCATTCAATTCGGTTACAATTTCTATATTTTGAATCAAGCTAACATACATCAAAAACTCAATTGAACATGTTCCAAATTATCAAATTCGAACTAAAATTATATACATCAAAGCCATGTTCACATACTCACTAATTAAATTATATTCAAGCATATATCCTTACTTTTCGTATACAGAAAATACATCAGTACATAATTTCATTAGCTAAATATCGAATTTTTTCATTTCATTACTTTTGTATGTGCACATAATGAAACCAACCGAATCAATATATACAACTTAATGTCCATTCACATATACTACATTAGCAACATTACAATATAACCAAACATACTTTTGATGTCATTATAATATACTAATTTTACCCTAATACAAAAACCATTTCTATGTATATCTACCGAATCCATATTAACCTAATTCATTAAATATTACATAACCATACAAATTTCACATGTTATACATATTAATCTATATTCGAATTAAACTCGTAATTAATTTCCTACTTTAAATAAATTTGGCATTGTAGTATACATACATACATTTCGATTCAGCTATTTATAAATTAAATACATTAAATTTAACATTAATTATTCACTTACGAACTTACCTCGAACAAAGACGAACGATACGGAACGACTACTCAACCACTTTTGATTTCTCCCATTTCAAATCTGATTTATTCTTTTCTTGATCTAATTCAATACTAATTTGGCTTGTTTATTCACATATTCATTTAATTTCATCCAAAAACACATAAATGAGCAAATTACATTTTAGCCCCTAACATTTCACATTTTCTCAATTTAGTCCCTATTTTAAAACAACTCAAAATATTCAAAATTTCAATATACCCTAGTTAGGCCGAATCTACCTTTAGCTTATACAAGCCCACATATTTCATTTATTTCACATTTTAGCCCTTCAATTTTTCATTTTCACAATTTAACACAAAATACTCAAATTCATCAAAATCTCAATACAAAACATATTAATCCAACATCTATCCTTCATAATTTATCAATTAACATCATTAAACTCACAATTTCATCAATGGATTAACTCACAATCTTCATCAAAATCAGAAATTGAGGCATGGACTTAATAAAATGCTAAACAACAATCACAAAAACATAGAAATTATTAAAATGAATCAAAACACATACCTTAATCACTAAATATCAAAGCTGAACCCTAGCTTAGTATTTTTCTTTTCTTTTCTTTTCTTTTCTTGTTAACATCGGCCAAAGATGAACATAATGGCCTATTTTCATACTTTTATCTTATTATTTCATTATTTAATAATCAATTTCCATTTTTAGCCTTTATAATATCATTTAAAATCCACTAACCTTAGGCTTTTATGCCCATTCATAATTTTAATGGTATAATTTCAACAAAAGGCCCCACATAATGAAAGCCATAGCAATATAGTACTTTAACAATTAGCAAGTCACTTTTGCATTTTACGCGATTAAGTCTTTTTCACAAATTAAGCACACAAACGGATAAATTAAATCACGAAAATTTCACACATGTCAATTCACATACTATAAGCATGGAAATAATATTAAAATATTTTTCAGACTCAGATATGTGGTCTCGAAACCACTGTTCAACTAGGGTCTAAATCGGGCTGTTACAACTCTCCCCCCTTAGGGATTTTCATCCCCAAAAATCTTACCCGCGAATAGGTTTGTATAACGTTCTCTCATAGCATCCTCGGGCTCCCACATAGCTTCTTCAACCCCGTGTCAATGCCATAAGGTTTGGATCCCACGTAGCATTTTTTTAGGTCCAAAAATAGTTTCTTTCCATCCAAGAAACCCTAATTCATTCTCTATTAGACTCTTTACCAGCTGATTCATTTTTCTTTTGTTTTAATTTCGTTTAATTCTTCTTTCTGACAACTAATCAATTTTCGTTGTTTCTCATTTCAGTTTACATTCGTCTAGAGATCTAGGTTAAATTTGTAACTTAGACAAGCTACGATCCTGTTTCGCACGCCTGTCGTATCATTCTTTATCAAAGGTTCTCAATTAAGCCTCGGATAAAAGAATCGAGCAACAATTCATGGCGAAAGTGGGCATAATCGGTAGAATTCATCATTTTAACCTAGTTTTACTCTATAGTTTCTGCTTTGACACGAACCT
Organism: Gossypium hirsutum; assembly: GCF_007990345.1. Classification (NCBI taxonomy): domain Eukaryota; kingdom Viridiplantae; phylum Streptophyta; class Magnoliopsida; order Malvales; family Malvaceae; genus Gossypium; species Gossypium hirsutum. The sequence continues at coordinate 28,191,270 of NC_053441.1, forward strand.
GATGGCCTTAGTTTACAAATACCTGCCAAATGGTTCACTTGATAGGTTTTTTTTTACCCAAGAAAAGATAATAGGATTCTAGAAACTCCATGAAATTGCAATGGGAACAGCGAAAGGGATTGCTTACTTACATGAAAAATGTCAAGAACGAATCATTCACTACGACATAAAGCCTGGAAACATTCTCTTAGATTCAAAATTCTATCCCAAAGTTGTTGATTTTGGTTTGGCCAAGCTCATCAATGGGGAAAACACTCATATAACCATATCCAATAACCTATAAGTGTGATGTTTATAGCTTTGGGATGCTATTATTTGAGATAATCAGCTGGCGGAGGAACTTTAATATCGAAGTTCCGGAGAGCCAAGAGTGGTGCCCTTGATGGGTGTGGATGAACATTGAGAGCAATGGCGACATCGGAGAGTTAACGGAAACCTGCGAGATCAATGAGGGAAATAGAGAGACCATGGAGAGAATGGTGAAGACGGCTTTATGGTGCGTTCAATATAGACCTGAACGGTGGCCATTGATGAGCATGGTGGTTAAAATGTTAGATGAAGCAGCCGAAACCCCTTAACCTTCAAATCCATTTGATCATATGCTGGCTCTGCGAAATGATTACGGTTCCAACATTGTTTCGAGTTCGACATGGACTTATTCAGAGTCGACGTCTTCGGCATTATTAAATCAATCCGAGTTTGTAGTAGAAAGTACAAGTTATACTATGAAGAATTACTAGTTTGAAATGGCTTGCACTTCTACTTAGGCCTCTTTAGCATTTTTGTTTGTACAAATTTAATGATTTTATGCAAACATATATCACTAAAACTAAAATTTATGCAAATATGTTATTCGTTAGGAGACTGAAGCTCCTAATTAACAATGCTCAATGTCATTATCATAGGCCTGCCAATGACATCAATTTCCCTTTCATTCCTTCTTTTGAAAGTAAAAGAAAAGAGAAGATTATTTCTACTTTAAATAATTTTATAATTTTTTTTTCAATTTTTTTAATGAATTTCAATGATTTAAGAAAAATTATGTCCAAAATGGCTATCCAAATTCAAATTAATATAGATTTTATTTGTTCAGTTCATTCTAAACCTAAATTTTTTAAATAATTTTTATTTCCATTTTTTACAATGTTCTAACACTACACCAAAACAGTCTTTTAGCGGCATATTTTGTGGCGTTTGATTAACAAACGCTGCTAAAAATCGATCATTAGCGGCGCTAAACCTAAAACGCCGCTAAAACCTGAAGAACTAGTGGCGTTTCTAAAAAAACGCCGTAAAAGAACATAATTAGTGGCGTTTATTGTAAGCACCGCAAAATACCTTAACCAAAACGCAGCGTTGGTTCAATTGTATATTAGAATTCGTGGTGTTTTTTATAAAAACACCGCTAAAGAATAGTATTAGCGGCGTTTAACAAAAAGCGCCGCAAATATCTTAAGGAAAACGCACCGTTTTATCTTGAGGTAGATTAATATTAGTGGCGTTTTTAAAAAAACGCCGTAAAAGAACATAATTAGTGGCGTTTATTTGGATGCGCCGCAAAATACCTTAACCAAAACGCAGCGTTTGGTTCAATTGTATATTAGACATTGTGGCGTTTTCTATAAAACGCCGCAGAAGAATAGTATTCGCGGCGTTTTCGGTAAAGCGCCGCAAATATCTTAATGAAAACGCACTGTTTCGTCTTGAGGTAGATTAGTATTAGTGGCGTTTTTAGAAAAACACCGTAAAAGAACATAATTAGTGGCGTTTATTTTTATGCGCCGCAAAATACCTTAACCAAAACGCAGCGTTTGGTTTTGAGGTATATAAGAATTAGTGGCGTTTACGATAAAACGCCGCAACATCTTAACGAAAACGCACCGTTTGGTCTTGAGGTAGATTAATATTAGTGGCGTTTTTTAAAAAACACCGTAAAAGAACATAATTAGTGGCGTTTATTTGGAAGCGCCGCAAATGCCTTAACCAAACGCAGTGTTTGGTTTTGATGTATATTAGAATTAGTGGCGTTTATGGTAAAACGCTGCTAAAGAATAGTATTAGCGGCGTTTTCGGTAAAGCGCCGCAAAACTACTTCATCCCAACGACGCCGTTTTTGGCTTTTGGGGATTTAGTGTCGTTTTTATGAAGCGCCACTAATACTCAGGGATTTAAAATAATTTAAAATATTTGTTAAAATGGATAAATTAAAATACTATTGATTTTAATTTATGTGGTAAATTATTTCAAATACAATTGTAAGAGATAAGATAGTATTGATTTTAAAATATTTAATTTAATTATCATTATAGTTTAGGATTTAATAAATATGGTTAGGGTATATATATGGTTAATTAATTTAAGATTTAAGACCGATTTAGGAGGTACAATTTTAAGTTTTATAGATTATGGATTAGGGATTCTGGTTTAAGGGTTAATGTGATTTAAAGTTTACAGATTAGGGGTTAGGGGTTAGGGGTTATGGGTTAGGGGTTAGGTTAGGGGTTAGATGTTAAGAGTTAGGGTTTAGGATTTATAAAATCGGCGTTAGGTTAGAGTTTTGGGTTTAGATTAATTAGTGTGTTTTAAGTATATATTAAATAAGTTTTGGGGGTTAGGGGTTAGAGATCATGGGTTAAGGGTTTAGGGTTAAGGGTTAAGGGTTAAGGGTTAGGGGTTACGGGTTAGGGATTGGGTTATGGTTTAAGGTTTAGATTAATTAGTGTTTTTTATTTTATATTTTAAATAAAGTTTAGGGTTAGGGGTTAGGGTTATGGGTTTGGAGTCGGGTTAGGGATTAAGATTTGGATTAATTAGTACTTATTTAATTAACATATTAAATAAGTTCTTTATATAAATGTAAAGGAGATAATAATAAATTGTAAAGATTATTAATTTAAAATTGATATGCAATATATAATAATTTGAATATAATAATTTGGAATTGTAAAAATTGTAAAAATTGTCAAATTACAAAAAATAAAATGAAAATAAAAAATAAAAAGAAATAAAAATAAAAAGAAATAAAAAACTAAAATTTTTATTTTTACCTAATTTTTATAAATATTACTTAAAAAATTGAGATTGATAATTTTATCTAATTTTTTTAAATATTACCGAAATTAACAAAACTATTCATTAAAATCTGGCAAAACGGCGCCGTTTCAATAGAAAATTTAATGTAGTAGTGGCGTTTTTATTAAAACGCCGCTATAAAATAGACATTAGCGGCGTTTTATAACAAACGCCGCGAAATATTCTTAATATTGGAGATAAAACGGTGCAGTTTTTGGCTGAGATTCATACCATTTGATAAAAAACTGCGCCGTTTTATTATTTGATTTTAGTGGCGCTTTAAAAAAATGCCGCAAATTAATTTAACTATGTTTTAAGATTTACGCAAACGCTGCCATTTTATCTATATTATTAGTGGCGATTGGGCTAAAACGCCAGGAGTTCGAGTTAATGGACTGCATTTGGCCTAATATTTAGTAGCGTTTATGTATAAACGCCGCAATTTTAAGAAATTGTTTACGAAAACGGCTCCGTTTTCTTATTTATCTTTAGTGGCGCTTTTAGTACACGCCGCAAAATTATTTTAATTTTTATGGAGACGATGCCGTTTTGTCTAAAACGCCATGAGTTTTAGTTTACTAATCGGGGAACGACAGCGTTTGATCATATTACTAGTGGCGCTAGTATATAAACGCCGCAAAGTACAGAAATTGTTTAGGAAAACGGCTTCGTTTTCTTATTTACTTTTAGTGGCGCTTTTAGTAAACGCCGCAAAAATGTTTTAATTTTTATGGAGACGATGCCGTTTTCTCTAAAACGCAATTACTTAGAGTTAACTAATCGGGAAACGACAGCGTTTGATCATATTACTAGTGGCGCTGGTATATAAACGCCGCAAATGGGTTAATTATTTTGATGAAAACGACGTCGTTTTTCCCATCGTTTTGACTGAAGCTAAAACCCGATTCTCCCCATCCCCAACCTCATTCTCCCAAACCCCTAAAATTTCCCTAATCTCTTACTGCATCACAACCTCTCATTCTCTCAACCCGTCTGCTTCACTGCATCAACGCCTCCGTCCGTGTCTGGTGCCGCAACTGTTCGGTAAGTTCAACTACTTCCTTCATCTTCTTCATGCACGAATGTTTCTGGATAATCTTTGCTATTTGAACAAATATGGGTCTTTCGAACACGTTTGGTTCGCTGTATTGGATTAGAGGCGTATTGGATTAGAGGTGTATTGGGATTAGAGGTGTATTGGATTAGAGGTGTAATAGCTAATCCACTGTTTGGTTGAATGTAATGGAATAGAGGCGTAATAGTAATCTTGTGTTTGGTTGAATGGAATAGAGGTGTAATAGCATAATGGAAAAAACTAAATGACTAGAATACCCTTAGCATAAATTTATTTTGGTAAATGATTATTGTTATTGTTATTTAAATTATAATAAGATTATTATTATCAATAATAAATAATTAATCATATTAAACATAATTATTATTAAATATATTTAATTAAAATATAATTTAATAAATCTTAATAATTAATATTCTTATATAATTTACTGAAATCATAATATATGATACTGTAAAATATAAATTAACATAATTATTATTAAATATATTTTAATTAACTATATAATTTAATAAAATTCTTAATAATTATATTCTTATATTAATTTACTCAAATCATAATATATGATACTGTAAAATATAAATTAACATAATTATTATTAAATATATTTTAATTAAAATATATAATTTAATGAAATTCTTAATAATTAATATTCTTATATTAATTACTGAAATCATAATATATGATACTGTAAAATATAAATTAACATAATTATTATTAAATATATTTTAATTAAACTATATAATTTAATAAAATTCTTAATAATTAATATTCTTATATTAATTTACTGAAATCATAATATGATACTGTAAATATAATTAACATAATATTATTAAATATATTTAATTAAATATATAATTTAATGAATTCTTAATAATTAATATTCTTATATTAATTTACTGAAATCATAATATATGATACTGTAAAATATAATTAACATAATTATTATTAAATATATTTTAATTAAACTATAAATTTAATAAATTCTTAATAATTAATATTCTTATATTAATTTACTCAAATCATAATATATGATACTGTAAAATATAAATTAACATATTATTATTAATATATAACTTGAAAATTATATTCTGCATAACATAATTAACTTATACTAAGAAAAAGTTAGATGAAATGAAATTGTACATCATAATCAATATGTTCAAAAGTTTTACAACATCAAAAAGTTGAACATTGATATTTAATGGTGAGAAAGAAATCTTCTGACCCATTCCAATCGGCAACAGAAGGTAAACTGAAGAAAACGATCATTGAGTTGGATGATCGGGAATTTTACTCAAAGCATCATACCGCTGATCGTCGGTTAAACCTTCAATTGACCATAAGGCTGAATATAAATTTGAAGCTTTCTCTTCCATCTTTTCTTCAGACTTCTGCTGAACTACCACCTCGGAGGCAATACTCATACTGATTCTATCGCCAACGGCCTGGATTTTTTCCCCAACAAGGTGGCAGCCTCCTCAAATGAAGCATACACATTATCACGAGCATCATATTTCTTTTTTCTCTTGTTTGAAGATGAGGAACCCCCTTGATCTCTATCTCCTCGCGGATCCATACCGGAAACATCCATGTCGTCTAAAGAGACGTCAGCTTCGCAGTCATAGAATGTGTTTCTCTCTTCATTCATATCTGTAGTACGATCATCCTCAGCATGTATTTCCTCAAGAACATCAGCAGCTGTTTGAGCGTCTTTCCCAGTCGCCCGATCTCTTGCGTATATGGCAGTAAGCTGGTTGTAGTAAGGGAAAGAACGATGTCTGAACTGAGAGGCTTCTTTGTGACTCTGAAAAAAACGAGGAAATCATATTAGTTATAAGTTTTGTAAAAAAGCAAATAAATACTTGAAATACATTTTACCTTAACATAGGATTCCCAAACGCATCTTCAGCAACAACGAGCTGCCTATGCTCGTCCCAACCAAAACCGCTGTTGTTTTGACCATTAAGCATGTCGTAGACGACTGACCATTCCCTTTTTAAGCACCTAATCCGAGATTCAATATTTGGTCTCGCCTTCAACATTGCTCCTGGTAAAGCCTTTTCTAGCATTTTCTCTAGCTCGTTCAAATAACGGCTTGAATCCGGTATCAGCATTAAATGTTCCTACATTGTGCAAATCCACCATGCAAGAACCAAGGCTGCATCCTCTTCTGGAACCCATTTTCTCTTGCTTCCTCGAGAAGCTTGAGAAGAAGCACCCGTTGGTGGAACACCTGACATATTGTTCTTAGAAAAAAAACAAATTAACATTATTTACTATTTTGAATATCATGAATCAAAAGGTGAACAATTTATAATATTATATCGGTAGTTCAATACTAATTTTAATTTATAACACATGCTGAATGAAAAGATAATTAAATTATAATTCAACAAAGTTTAGTACAATACAGAATATTTGAAACTGACCACAAAGTTTCATAAACTAGATACATAAAATACCATCAACAAATCAATTCAAACTCAATTTTTCCCTAAACCTAACTAATTTCTAGATGTTGCCATTCATCGAACATTTGGTTGGCTAGTTCCATCCTCCAAGTTGCCCAAGCATCCGATGGATGAATATTTGTGATAATCGGTTCATCGTCATCCACCACATTAGTAGGTAATCCTTCTCCCACCTCCGCTTCAATGGGATCATACTCATATGGGTTCGAATAAAATTATGGAGCAAACAACATGCAATAATAATTCTATTGTGCACCCTTACAGGATAAAACGATGGACTCCTAAGTATTCCCCATCTAAGTTTTAATAAGCCAAGCATCTTTCAATGACATTACGTGCTGAGGCATGTTTCATATTAAAAAACTCTTGCGGAGAACTTGGCTGATAACCTGACGCCACTCGTTCAAATGATATCGCTGTCTCTAAATGGTGCAAGAAATCCCTCACAATTTGTGTATCCAGCATCACTAGATAATAACAACCTATTAAATAATTTTTAACAAATGATTAATTCAGCAAACAAGTTGATCTTATGAGTTTCATCCTCTAGTACATGTACCATGGGAACTTAGTCCTGTCTTCTACTGATGCATCTCGGCACCCGTCTCGCAACTGAACTTCCCCCAGAAGACTAACATTGCAATCGTTACAACCCTAGCATACGTTCCAATATGTCACCTAATCATGGGCATTGATATAAACTTGTGTTAGAATACTAATTTAAATCTAAGTCAACTAAATGTTGTACAAGCTATATCTAAAACGTCAGGTCTACTACCTTAACATTTCCACTTGTGTCAGAAGAGTCGGCTGTAATTGGCTCCGGGCTTTTTAAATAAGACATCTTGTAGCGTTATGACAGCATCTAAAACCACTATGAAATGCTCTGCTTACAGTTTCCCCGGACCTTCTAAAGTGATGGCTTGATAACTCGATTTTTCAGGTGATGGGGAATGATATGTAAAAACATTGCTACTTGCTCATCAACAAGCATGAACCTTGACGACTTCAATCCCCCCTATCGATTCTAACATCTCACATAGTTTACCAAAAGGCAGTTCTATTCTCTAACTTGTTTCAATACAAGTCTCGTCACTAGCATATACAAGGCCTCTTCACATATTCCCGTTTTGCATAAATCTAAGGTGTAGACTAATCCTTGGTTGATAAGTCTGTTAGGCT